>NC_061104.1:13438058-13453058 GCF_015104395.2 Macrobrachium nipponense
TATATTATATATGTGTGTGTGTGTGTGTGTGTGTGTGTGTGTGTTACCAGATTTGGTATTGACCAATCTTGTCCCTATATGATAAAGTTATATATATATATATATATATAATATATATATAAATAGATAAAGGTTTTTTTGCCACGAAGGAAAAAAATGAAAAAATCGAGTTAGCCGAGTACTTTCGGTCCTATTCGGACCCTTTACTGAGGCATGCCTCAGTAAAAAGGGTCCGAATAGGACCGAAAGTACTCGGCTAACTCGTTTTTTTTCATTTTTTTCCTTCGTGGCAAAAAAAACCTTTATTTATACATAGCATCACGTTTTATATACTTCGTGATCAAGTTATTCATATATATATATATATATATATATATATATATATATATATATATATATACCCCGGCGTTATGGCATTAAGATGCAAGAATTAAAATTTGAAAGATTCTGGATTTTATTATCTGGAGAATCATACAGAAGAATATTCCACCTAAGGTAATATATATCATAACAAGATTAACTGTTGCGTCCGAGCACCTGAAGATCCAGGATGAAGAAAGTGAATGGATAAAATACTTATTTTCCCAGTTAGGACGAAGAATAAAAAGAAAACGGAAAAGTCCGCCACACTGACGGAGACGAGGAAGCACGAGAAAAGAAGGGACCTGTAAGACAAGAATAGCCGATGCAATGGATGCTGGGGGTTGATGGAGTACGAATAGGTAGTTTCATCGATCGGATGACTTAAATGTTTTATTAATGAATCTGAAGGTGAAAAACTTAGGAGTATAATTTTCATACCTGTATATATATATATATATATATATATATATATATATACATATATATATATATATTATTATATATATATATAATTATATATAATATATATATATATATATATATATATATATATACAGTCAATGTACCTATACTACGTACACTAGCTAGCTCTCAGCGGGAAACAAAAATAAAACAAACGGCCTGCAAATAGTATTGTATCCTTTATTATACGCATCGAGGAGTCGTCCTACACAGAAAAAGAAGAAAATGAAGAAGAAAAAGAAGAGGAAGAAGAAAAAAAAGCAATAGAAAATGAAAGCAAATGACATAGCGATCACTGCATTAACGGCAAGTCTACTAGAATAACTAGCAGGCACTTGGGGGCCAGGCGAGGAGGAGGAACCTTTGTTGCCGAGAGAGAGAGCTAAAATGAAATGGGCGCGCATCAGCTGGAGATACGGAATGAAAGACCTTTCCCCCCCCAAAAAAAAAAAACCCCAGGCAACCCCCCCCCCCCACACACACAAGAAAAATTAGCACTGCTCACGCGAGTCCGCACAAAACTAAATCTATTGGGATGGCGAAGAGACAGTGTGTGTGTGTGTGTGTGTGTGAGACCTGTTAGAGAGAGAGAGAGAGAGAGAGAGAGAGCGTTACCAAGCAAGGGTAAAAATAGCACTACAACACCAGCGGCCGAGAGAGAGAAGGGAAGACGGAGCGCTCGGGCGGCAGGCAAAACAATATGTTTTGGAGACACTTGAGGGAGATGGAGTTACCGACCAGATACGAGGTAATAATAGGCAGCCCTCCTTGGCAGGGCCACAAAAATCGCTGCTACGATGTCTCCTTCCTCTCGGCTGTTTGCTTTGCCCTGCGGGGAACTGAAGCAGGCAGGCAAGTGTCTGTATCTTTTTTTTTTCCTTTTTTTTTATTAATCTCGTTACTTTTATATAAGCTAGAAATGCTTCGGTATAATAATAATAATAATAATAATAATAATAATAATAATAATAATAATAATAATAATAATAAGATATGGGATATGCCAGTGGAAATTGTACCCATAATCATAGGAACACTAGGCACGATCCCAAGACTTTTATTAACCTCGTTACTTTTAAATAAGCTATAAATGCTGCGGTTATAATAATAATAATAATAATAATAATAATAATAATAATAATAATAATAATAATAATAATAATAATAATAAGAGGAAGACGAAGGATATATGGGATACACCAGTGGATTTTGTACCCATAATCATAGGAACACTAGGCACGATTTCAAGACCCTGAAAAGGGATCTAGAAAAAACTAGAGTCTGAAGTAGCTCCAGGACTCATGTAGAAGAGTGTGCTCCTAGAAACAGAGCACATAGTAAGGAAAGTGATGGACTCCTAAGGAGGCATGATGCAACCCGGAACCCCACACTATAAATACCACCCCCCTTACAAAAGAAAATAATAATAATCATAATAATAATAATTCTAATAATAATAATAATAATAATAATAATAATGATAAATGAAAAACATGAAAATAGTTACAAAAGGATTGATGAATACATTGTCTAATAACTGAAAAATATTTGCGCAATCATTTACTCGGGTTTTCTATTAACATCTTAAGAAATGGTAAAGTTAATCCTAATTATGAGACGGACAAGAATCGTCCAGACTTCCCGTTTTCTAAATATAAAAATTAAAGAACGAAATAACTCTACGGGACACCATAGTAAATTTTCAATTACTCCTCTAGGAAGTCTGTTCAACTTTCTCTTAATTCACCGTAAACGAATAAGCAATTATCACGGCGCCGATGAACTGATATAATTGGCATTGACCCATCACTGTAAATTATTAACATATGGGTTGATATCATAAAATCCGGCGTCACGCTCGCAAGTAAACAAAACGGGCTGGACTGACGATTTTCACGGGGAAAAAAGCAAAGCTGGGATATTTGGGGATCATGTCGTATATACAGCAGCGTAAACAATTCCATATTTCATCAGTTTAATTCAACTCGTTCCCAGAGAGGGAAATGTGTTTTGTGTTTGATTTTACGTTTTTTTTTTTACAGACATATTGAACGTTAAATTTAGAACGCTAGGCTGAAGGTTACTTTAACCTTGGGGATTATTTTTTTTGGATGAAAACGTTTGGATTTTGTTATTCTATTACGAATTATTGTCATTTTCGATAAATACTATTTGCCTTTACAATAATAGCCTCCTTGCTTACGTGACGTCATGAGGACAATTCTTAACTTGGAAAAGACAGATAATAAAGAGAAATGGTTATAATATTATAGTCATTGCAAATATTATGAGATATCTTGATTAATGTATAGAACCGGTCTTTATAAGTCACAAACAACATGATTTATCGCAAATGAATATATTTATGAACATGCATACATGAATAAACAGAGTATAAAGTAACTCTACAACTCAATATTACATACAGAAAAGCACACGGGTATATACATGTAAGTGCGTGTGTGTGACGACTCTGGTTAATGATAATCCCAATGGCAGTCTGCTAAAGTATATCCATAATCCCTTCCGTGACGAGGTCACACATTTTCTTGGTTTAGTACAAACAGCAATTCAGCAGATTCTAACGGAAGCTCTTGAAGATGAAAAGAGCAAACATAGATGAGAACCAAATAGTCGTACGGTTATTTCTTACATATATTAAAGGTTACGTCCCTTAAATCGCTCCTGATTGGCTGTTGATAAGCCAATCACAGGGCTGGAAACTCAGTCTCTCGAGAGAGTTCACAAAGGCAGGATGTATATTCCATCTCTCCTGAGGGATACGTCTTTCAAAAGAGGTGGAACATACATCCTGCCAATGTGAACTCTCGAGAGAGACTCAGTTTTCAGCCCTGTGACTGGCTTATCAACAGTCAATCAGGAGCGTCGTATGGGACGGGCCTAGACATCAGATGCACGGTTGATGTGAATCTATTATAGTTCCAGAACTACTAATACTAAACTATAAAATATACAGAAGTTATCAGGCAAAGGGGCCGTACAATACTTTGAAAGCTACATCAAGCTCTAAAAGCAATGTTAATACAAATAAGTAAACAAGCCATGATAAATGAAAAGAAAGGAACAGATAAAACATGCTCCCGGCCTAAGGAATGAAATAAAGTTCACGGGGATTTAGCTAAGAATAAACAGCGATGTTTTCTATGTCCTTGTCGAGGAAGCCTTACCAAGAGAGAGAAGCGACCGTGTCATTTGTCGTAAACTGTATTTTTTTTCCACTTCTTGAGAAATCCTTTATTTTGGTTGTTTTCTTTGGGCGTGGGCTAGATAACATTAGTCGGTTATTCCCATTAGTCTTCGCATGTACGTATAAAAATCTAGGAAGATGTTAGAGATATCAAGGGTAATCGACATATGTTTTTACAGTTACTGATGGTTTTAGGCCTACTTTGTCTATGAGGGCACTGTTTTTTGGCATATTTTAGAATTTTATTACTAAACCTTTTTACAGAAAGATAGATTTGCCTTTGTGATCTAGTTCCTGATGGTTTTAGGCCTACTTTTTCTATAACGACACTTTTTTTGGGGAATATTTTAGAATTTTATTACAAAAATTTGCATCTTTAACCAAAACTGATGGTCAATTGCGCATGTCCGCAGACTGTTTCAGAGCTACTTTGCCTGTAATGGTTTTGTGTTACACGAACATTTATTTAGTCTTAGTTGGATTTTATGATAAATGTTTCCTTGGCAGTCAAAACTGATTGCAAACTGCGCATGCGCGCCACGTAAGAATACGCGCGACGTAAATTCTACCACGAATCTTGGCTCCTCGGTGCAAAGTTCGCAGGAAAAAAAATCAATTAAAACAAATAAATAAATAAATAAATAAAAATAAAATAAAAATAAAAATAAAATAAAGAAATTAAAAAAGTGAAAAATAAAAGATAAAAAATAAAAATAAAAATAAATAAATAATAACATGATTTCTGCGACGTCGTCTTCAAAGACGAACCTTTTATTGTTCCTAGGAGACAATGCACTTGGAGGGAGGGAGGGAGTGAGGGAGGGAGGGTTTAGTCGCTCTAATCCTATTGGTTTCGAACCGACGGATATACCGGGAATAATGCGTAGAATAAGAATGAGGGTTTGTACCCACTACGCGCTGTGAATTTAGTTTGTTGGTCTAAAAAGGTGTGGAGGAGAGCTAATGGCGACTGTATGATCATTCTGATAAGCCCCAGACATAGATTACTTTATTTACACTGTCTCAGTTCAGACTATTATCTCACTCAGAAATGGTGTTGAATAAAAAGGGTCTGTCTTCTTACAGAGAGCATATTTTCAAGCGGAATAATTACTTCTCAATTTCGTAGTACATTCGGTGTGTAAATTGGACGAATGTTAACTCATCGATGGGGAATGTCTGTCCAATGGTCATTTTTTGTGAACCGAATCTAAACTTTATAGTTAATTTTATATAACTTTAGGAGGGTTGAATGCGAGTGAGTGCCTGACAAATAATAATAATAATAATAATAATAATAATAATAATAATTAACAAAATAATTAATTAATATTTTAATTAATTAATTAATTTTAATTAAAATTAATAATGATAATAATTTTTTTGCTCTATCACAGTCCTCCAATTCGACTGGGTGGTATTATAGTGTGGGGTTCCGGGTTGCATCCTGCTCCTTAGGAGTCCATCACTTCTTTTACTATGTGTGCCATTTCTAGGATCACACTCTTCTGCATGAGTCCTGGAGCTACTTCAGCGTCTAGTTTCTCTAGATTCCTTTTCAGGGATCTTGGGATCGTGCCTAGTGCTCCTATGATTATGGGTACAATTTCCACTGGCATATCCCATATCCTTCTTATTTCTATTTTCAGATCTTGATACTTATCCATTTTTTCCCTCTCTTTCTCCTCAACTCTGGTGTCCCATGGTATTGCGACATCAATGAGTGATACTTTCTCCTTGATTTTGTCAATCAACGTCACGTCTGGTCTATTTGCACGTATCACCCTATCTGTTCTGATACCATGGTCCCAGAGGATCTTTGCCTGATCGTTTTCTATCACTCCTTCAGGTTGGTGTTCGTACCACTTATTACTGCAAGGTAGCTGATGTTTCTTGCACAGGCTCCAGTGGAGGGCTTTTGCCACTGAATCATGCCTCTTTTTGTACTGGTTCTGTGCAAGTGCCGGGCATTCGCTTGCTATGTGGTTTATGGTTTCATTTTTCGTATTGCACTTCCTACATATTTCCGTCTATCGTTCTTTGAACATATCTGGTTCTTAGGGCCTGATCTTGTGCCGCTGTTATCATTCCTTCAGTTTCCTTCTTTAGCTCTCCCCTCTGTAGCCATTGCCATGTGTCATCGCTGGCTAGTTCTTTAGTCTGTCTCATGTATTGTCCGTGCATTGGTTTGTTGTGCCAGTCCTCTGTTCTGTTTGTCATTCTCCTGTCTCTATATGCTGGGTCTTTTCGTCTACGTTATTTCCTTTTTCCCATGCACTCTTTAACCAATCGTCTTCACTGGTTTTCAGATATTGCCCCAGTGCTCTGTTCTCGATGTTGACGCAGTCCTCTATACTTAGTAGTCCTCTCCCTCCATCCTTTCGTGTTATGTATAATCTGTCCTTATTTGCTCTTTGGTGTAGTGCTTTGTGTATTGTCATATGTTTCCTGGTTTTCTGACCTATGCTGCGGAGTTCAACCTTCGTCCATTCCACTATTCCTGCGCTGTATCTGATTACTGGCACTGCCCATGTGTTTATGGCTTTTATCATATTTCCGGCGTTGAGTTTTGACTTGAGTATCGCCTTGAGTCTCTGCATATATTCTTTCCTGATCGTGTCCTTCATCTCTTGGTGTCTTATATCCCTCCTTCCATTATTCCCAGGTATTTGTATCAGTCTCATCTATGTGTTTGATGTTGTTCCCATCTGGTAGCTTTATCCCTTCAGTTCTCCTTACTTTGCCTTTTTGTATGTTGACTAAGTCGCATTTTTCTATTCCAAACTCCATCCTGATGTCCCCAGATACAATCCTTACAGTCTGGATTAGGGTATCTATTTCCTTGATGCTCTTACCATACAGCTTGATGTCGTCCATGAACATCAGATGGTTGATTCTGTTGCCTTTTTTCTTGAGTTGGTACCCGGCATCCATCTTCTGTGGTACTTTTGTCATGGGAATCATGACTACTACGAAGAGTAGTGGGGACAGTGAGTCCCCCTGGAAGATCCCTCTCTTGATATTAACCTCTGCTAGTCTTATTCCAGAGCTTGTAAGTATTGTACTTCCAGTTGCACATTGTATTTTTGAGAGGAAGGTGATGGTGTTTTCCTCTGCCCCATATATTTTCAGGCATTCTATTAGCCATGTGTGTGGTATCATGTCGAAGGCTTTCTTATAGTCTATCCATGCCATGCTTAGGTTGGTTTTCCTTCTCCTACTGTTCTTCATTACCATTTTGTCTATCAGGAGCTGGTCTTTTGTGCCCCTACACTTCCTTCTGCAGCCTTTCTGTTGGTGGGGGATGGTGTTTGTCTCCTCTAGGTAGTTGTATAGCCTTTCACTGATGATAAATGCTAGTATCTTCCACATTATTCGTAGGCAGGTTATAGGCCTGTAGTTACTGGCTATATTTCCCTTACTCTTGTCTTTTTGTACTAAGGATGTTCTTCCTATGGTCATCCATTTGGGTGCATGGTGATTTGAGATACAATGCTGGAGTTGTTCTGCTATTCGTGGGTGTAGGGCCTTGAAGTTTTTGAGCCAGTATCCATGGACTTCATCGGACCTGGGGCTTTCTAGTTTGGCATTTTCTTTAGTTGGTGTCTGACTGTGTCTGTCGTGATCTCTGTGAATCTTGGTTTTATTCTCCCTGTTTCTTCTTCCTTGGCTTCCTGGAGCCATGTTGCATGTTTGTTGTGTGATACCGGATTGCTCCATATGTTTTCCCAGAGTCTCTTTCTTGGTTCGGCTTCAGGAATTTCTTAGTGGTTGTCTTCTTCTCTTAGTTGGCTGTATAGTCTTTTCTGGTTGGTTCAGAATAGTTAGTTCTGTTGGTATCCCTTATTCCTGTTCATGTACCGTTGGATCGTATGTGCTTTGGCCTTATTATTATTATTATTATTATTATTATTATTATTATTATTATTATTATTATTATTATTATTATTATTATTATTATTATTATTATGTCATAGATTTCGCTTATAGCCCCTCACATGGGTCTATGAGTTGAAGTTGAAAACTGGAACAAGGTTAAGTTACAGAAGTCGGACAGGAATCAATGTAGTTATTGGACAACGGACTCTGCAAAGACCGTCTGGAATTATGTACTGAGCACAGTACAGTCTACATTAACGTTTTTTTTTTTTTTTTTTTTTTTTTTTTTTTTTTACGAACCCGTAAAAGTGGATAAAGACACATATAATGTTCATATTCACACTGAATATTTATATTTGAATGCTCACAGCAAGTGGGGCTGAATCCTTGTAATAAATTTAGTGTTCTACTCGAGACACTTGTTTACAAAGCGGTATCACGAACTTTACGATGCGCTAAAAATAATTATTTTGAATTAATATAAAAAAAAGGAGTACCATTATAAAAGTAACGCTGAATGCCCTGACTTTACACTTATACAAATGATATTTACATTTCAGCACCATGCACAAAAAAAATTCCAAGTATTTCAATATCTTTAAAATGCAGACAATTTGTGAAGGATTGTGACGGATGGTTTTAAATAATGTTAGGATGTTACCTTGTTTCTCAACGCGTAGTAATGTTTCTCTCTCACTGCATTCCTTTCTTCTGGGGAGTCTATCGTCTTAACTGCATCTTATATCTATGTATTTCCTGTGTCCTTCTGTTCTGTCGTTTCCTCTCCACTATAATTATTTGCACTACAGAGTTTTCATCATTCTCTCTTTGTGATCATTTTCTAATTAATTTTTAATTTTTTATGGTAATAAATTGCTTCTTTTAAGGCGAGTGGCTCCACAGAAAAACGAGACAACGGTCACCGCCACTCTTATCTTATTGCTACAAGCTTTTACCTGATTTCCCCACTAATTATTACTATTCCTGTCTGTCTGCAACATGCATAAGATAATAATCTCTCTCTCTCTCTCTCTCGCTCATCTCCCCCCCCTCTCTCCTCCTCTCTCTCTCTATCTCTCTCTCTCTCTCTCTCTCAAAGTATATCCACCAATTCTCACCAATCTCGTTTCGGCGCGCACGATCTTTAGATAGTTTCCAGCCATTTTGCAACAACATCAGTAACCGATGAAAGTACATCCTAAGAATATTTAAATATGCAACTCCACTGAAGTCTTCTTAATGTCGCGATGAAAATCAGGCTCACTATCCCTCTAAACTAAATAGCTTGATATTCTATATAACAACAGTTAATTTAATTTTATGGTTTATTCAGAGCGGCGGATCCATTTATATCTCTGCAAATTATAGCCCTCTCTCTCTTTTTTTTAAAGATAAAATGGGCATCATTATTGTGAGAGTATAAATAAAAATAAAATAATCATGTTTCATTGTTCACCTACTACGTACATTTAGAAGTACTAATTACGTTATTTTTAAGGACAAAAACGGATATATATATATATATATATATATATATATATATATATATATATATATATACACATACACACACAAAAGTTTTATTTCAGTAATAAGATTATGAACTAATATTTTAGTGTATCTGACTATTCAAACGGGCATTACAAATTCATAACAATTATTAATGCAGGGAGAGTAATATACTCGCACAAAAACATTATACGTTTTTATTAGAAAAATACTTTTGGAGTTCAATGACGCTAGAAAGTATTTAAATATAGTTTGATATAAAGCCTTTGTCGTGTTCTTACTATATGGCGAACGTATCTTTCACTATAACAATTATGTTTTTATTTACAGTCGATGACCTCAGTCTGATGAAAACCACTTAAAAGTTACCAAGAGGTCTATTATTTTCACTTCAAGTATTCCTTCTTCCCGTCTGTGATTTGTTTAAGAACAGGATTATGCAAATGTTCAAGGACGAATACTAAACATGGATTCCGATCTCAACGCAACGAGACTGTTTCTAATAAATAACCTTATACTCAACTTATAATTCTGTTCGTTCAGGAACTTGAATTCCAAGTCACTTCAGCTCCTCTGGTTTATTTCCTTTACTTCTAAAAATAAGCTTAATGTTGCTTTGATAGCTGGTTGGTCATATGCTTCACTATGTTAAGAGCTTTCATCAACTGTTTGCTCACGTGAATTATTCACGTTTACCCGAGTCGGGGACGCTGGTATTTACGGTACTTATCAATCCTATGCTCGTCTTATATTAGCGTTATCGTGTCCCAGAATTGTCCTAAGGCAATCCTGCCCCTAAAATATCGTAGGGCATCTGTGTAATTAAACTATCCTACAGCAATTACACATCTAAAATGTTCTAACTTAAGAGTACAAGCTATATGCGGACGGGGGTTCGCAAAAACAAGCGGACGATGCACTTGGCGTCTCCGTAAACCTACGCCTTATCCACAGATATACTCAATAAAACTATGAAATTGTGAATCAGCTATTTGGGCTTCTTTTCTTTAGATATAAAATTCATTTTTTATTCTTTATTTCTAAGAGCCATAGCCTCCATCTTGTTCATATTACTTTTTTTTCTGCAATGCATATCCTATAAATATATATAGATATGTTCTTTTACCATTCAAAGGTGCCTCAAAGAAAAAAAATAGAAAAAGAGGAAGCTCCTGCAATGAACATGCTATATATATATATATATATATATATATATATATATATATATATATATATATATATATATATACATGTGTGTGTGTGTGTGTGTGTGTGTTCTTTTACTATTCAAAGGTGCCTCAAAGAAAAAAAATAGCTCTATGGAAATTTCAAAAGAGTGAGCTGAGACAAGAAAATGAAAAATGTTGCAAACAAAAATTCTTGCACTTGTAAATTCTTCCGTTACTGATAATAATACACACTTCTGTTGCTATTTTTGTCATGATGCTGATACTGAAAGCTCGTCAAGGTTCATCGCCCACATCCTCCCCACAAATATCCAGTAACGTTTAATAATATTAATCACATAATAATCAGGGCAAATGCTTTTCAATAAGCACAAGAATCTTTCGCGTTCATTACCACTTCAACATGTTTCATTCCTACTACTACTATAGTAGATTCACATCAACAGTGCATTTGATGTCTAGGCCCGTCCCGAGTGAGACTGAGAGTTTCCAGCTCTGTGATTGGCTTATCAACAGCCAATCAGGAGCGTCGTAAGGGACAGGCCTAGACATCAAATGCACGGTTGATGTGAGTCTAATATAGTATCATCACTGAAACCAGTAGGACTAGTGATAGTGTTAGAACGAGTATAATAATAAACAAGTAAATCGAGCTTTCTGCCAGCGTTTTAATGCTGTATGAAACTCTAAGTCGCGGCCCATGATACTTTCAGCCACGGTCCAGTGGCGACCTGTGTTGTTCAGACGAACGATCATGGCTAACTTCAACCTTAAATAAAATAAAAACCACTGGGGCTAGAGGGCTGCAATTCGATATGTTTGATGATTGCAGGGTGGACCATCACTATACCAATTTCCAGCCCTCTAGCCTCAGTAGGTTTTACGATCTGATGTCGGACAGAAAAAGTGCGGACGGACAAACAAATAACCATCTCAATAGTTTTCTTTTACAGAAAGCTACAAAAAGCGACGATAAGGAAGTTAGATGGTTTCTGCCTATCTTGGGCAATAGGACGCAAAGATTGATTCGATCTGGATATCTACAAGGCCCTGACCTTGTTGCTATCTGCATCTTGGGAAACGGTACAAGGTGAACTTAAGAGGTAAGGAGATAAATGCTTTAAAGCGTAAAAAAAATAAATGCTTTAAATTTAAAGCATATATATATATATATATATATATATATATATATATATATATATATATATATATATATATACACACACACACACACACACACACACACACACACACATATATATATATATATATATATATATATATATATATATATATATATATATATATATATATAAATGAATGGCCCAAAAGATAAACTAGAAAGACAGCCTTTATATATAAGCTGAAATACTCTTAAGAAGAACAAGAAGAAGGAGAAGGAAAAGAAGGCGAAGAGAAGAAGAAGGAGAAGGGAAGAAGAAGAAGGCAAGAAGATAAGAGAAAGGAGAGGGGGAGAAAAGAGGAAGGAGAAGAAAAGAAGGAAAGAAGAGAAGAAAGAAAACAAGAAATGCTTTCAACAAGAGAAAAACGTCTTCGCTCTCCACCCGAAGACTCTTCTCCATTTTGTATGCTCATCTGGTTCGCCATATTCCTTTCCCAAGCTCACGTATGTCACGCGTACGTTTCCTTCACCCCCCCGCCAACCTTTCCCATAAAGAGAAATGGGATATACGGTGCACCCCTGAAGGTTGCGGTTTTCGGAAAAAAAAAAAAAAATTCTGCCGTGATTTATAGACGACTTCCAAAACAGACGCGTTCCATAACTTTTTTTTTTTTTCTTTTTTCCTCCAGCGGCGGAGGAGTCAGTCTGGCTATTATATTCGTGCCGGTTTGTCCTGACCTCCCGACATACCAATCATCTCCTGTATGGAAGGAAAACTTTGACATCTCCCTGAAACTAGTTTACCGCCAAGAAATGTTTTGGAAGGCGTCTGAAAGGTCTGTCTGTACAGGTCAGACGTCGCAAGGGATTTTGTGGGGGGCGTTTCTGACGTTTTGGCTGAGTGTCTGAGAAAGATATTCGTGTGATTTTCGTTCTCATTTTTGCTTTTTTATTCGTTTTTTGTTTTATAGTTTGTTTACATACTCATATTGCTCTTTAAGTTATTATGACCTGAGTGTGGTTCCGCTTATATTTTATTTCTCTGCATTTCTTTCATATTTTATTTTTATTTCTGTGGGTATTTCTCTTTTATTCTATTTCTATGGGTATTTTTATTCTATTTCATTTCTATTTCTGTGGGTATTTCGCTTTTATTCTATTTCTATTTCTAAGGGCATTTCTCTCTTATCTTATTTCTATTTCTGCGGGTATTTCTCTCTTATTTTGTGTCTATTTCTGTGGGTAATTCTCTCTTATTTTATGCCTATTTCTGTGGGTATTTCTCTCTTATTTCGTCTATTTCTGTGGGTATTTATCTCTTATTTTATGCCTATTTCTATGGGTATTTCTCTCTTATTTTACTTCTACTTCTCTGGGTATTTCTCTCTTGTTTTATGCCTATTTCCATGGGTATTTCTCTCTTATTTTATGTCTATTTCTGTGGGTATTCCTCTCTTATTTTATGCCTATTTCTATGGGCATTTCTCTCTTATGTCTATTTCTGATGTTATCTCTATTTCTAAGGGTATTTCTGTTATTTTATGTATAGTTCTCTCTTATTTTATTTCTATTTCTCTGGGTATTTCTCTCTTATTTTATGGCTATTTCTAAGGGTAATTCTTTCTTATTTTACTTTTATTTCTGTGGGTATTTCTCTCTTAATTTATGTCTATTTCTGTGGGCATTTCTCTCTTACTTTATGTCTATTTCTAAGGGTATTTCTCTCTTATTTTATGTCTATTTCTGTGGGTATTTCTCTCTTATTTTATTTCTATTTCTCTGGATATTTCTCTCTTATTTTATGTCTATTTGCAAGGGAATTTCACTCTTATTTTATGTCTATTTCTATGGGTATTTCTCTCTTATTCTGTCTATTTCTGTGGGCATTTCTCTCTTACTTTATGTCTATTTGTGCGGGTATTTCTCTCTCATTTTATGTCTATATCTGTGGGCATTTCTCTCTTACTTTGTCTATCTATAAGGGTATTTCTCTCTTATTTTATGTCTCTTTCTAAGGGTATTTCACTCTTATCTTATGTCTATTTCTATGGGTATATCTCTTCTGTTTTATGTCTATTTCTGTGGGTAATTCTCTCTTATTTTATGTCTATTTCTGTGGGTATTTCTCTCTTCTTTTGGGTCTTTTTCTGTGGGTATTTTTCTCTTATTCTATGTCTTTTTCTGTGGATATTTCCATCTTAATTTATTTCTGTTTCTATGGTATTTCTCTCTTAATTTATGTCTATTTCTGTGGGTATTTCATTCTTATTTTATGTCTATTTCTAAGGGTCAACGATGGTTTTTCCAGACAAAACCTCCTTCCATATTCCTTGCCCTACAGACGCTCTATTACTTATGTACGCACAAACTGCCTCTAGATCTTCCCTCTAACGTTCTCCTTATGAAGGCTCTCAGGCTCTCTCGGCTCTTCGTGCAATAATAAATTTACATTATCCCTTTCAGGCAGAAGTACAGAACATTCCTATTTCTTAAGACGCTATACCCCTCTCTCTTTTCAATGCTTCCTTTCTGGTCTTGAGAATGATGTAATCAAAGGAACCCGTTTAATATGGTTTTCTTGGGACTCTGTACTACTTTTAACAATTATGATGATTGTAAGACTTTATTTCATCAGGTTGTGATCGCCTTGTTTTAGTGTTCATAGCCTTATGAAGCGCTGACTTACTCTAGTGGAGAGTTATTTGTCTGTTTGTTTGTTTGTATGGAGTTTTTACGTTGCATGGAGCCAGTGGTTATTCAGCAACGGGACCAACGGCTTTACGTGACTTGCGAACCACGTCGAGAGTGAACTTCTATCACCAGAAATATACATCTCTAACCCCTCTGTGGAATACCCGACAATCGAACTCGCGGCCACCGAGGTGGCAGACCAAGACCAGGACGTCATCGGTAGTGGAGAGTTGTTTTCGTGTTGTCTGAAATTATTTTTGCTATTGCAACACTTTCCGTCAAAGTTGATTAGATGGAAAACTAATGCAACTGATATACTACATGAAGGCATCCTACAGTCTTCGAGAGAACAGCATTTACAGCTTAAAGGTCACTGACCTGACCTCACTTTTAGTATTATTCTTGAAATTTTAATCTGGCGAACACTTTCCCTTGTATGATAATCTTATGTCTTCTTGCAGAAGCAAATCTCTTCTCTCCAAAAGTCACAGCTGGGAATGCCTTCAAGATATGCCTTGTTTTGAAGGCACTCGAAATTTTTTTGTTTTTGTTTTTTTGCTGTGCAATATATTCCGTTA
>NC_061104.1:13455558-13483058 GCF_015104395.2 Macrobrachium nipponense
TAATGTATGTCATTTTAATAATCCATTTTGTACCACATCCACCGGTGGTCCGAAGTTCGATTCTCGGCTCGGACAACGCGGAACCAGAGGAATTTATTTCTGGTGATAGAAATTCATTTCCCGATACAATGTGGTTCGGAACCGACAATAAGCTGTAGATCCCGTTGCTAGGTAACCAATTGGTTCTTAGTCCAGCCCTAGGAGAGCTGTTAATCAGCTAAGTGGTCTGGTAAAACTAAGATATACTTAACTTTGTACCACATCCAATGAGTTCAAATACTATACGTATGGTTGTGAAGGCCATTCATATATTCATAGTGTGTATATTATTTCCTGTACGTGTTAATGAAACTCCATGGACTGAAAGGAGAGAGAGAGAGAGAGAGAGAGAGAGAGAGAGAGAGAGAGAGAGAGAGCCTTCCGCACCAAACGAGATACTTTGTCCTCATCCCTTCAACACCGATATTTCCTCCGATCGAATTTGTTTCCTTATCAAACCTGAACTTCGGAAATGCAAAGGGGATTCATGATTCCCGTAACTGCTAAGCATTTTTTAAGGGGATGCTTCCAGATTTCATTCAACCCATGACGTGATAAATTCCGCGCCGTTTTGATCAATTATGTCTTCACTTGTATGATCAGTCTTTTCATAAATGGCGCTGCTTTAGAAACTCTTGCTTGCGAGGCATTTCCAAAAGCTTGGGGCAATCAGCGTTCCGGCTGTCAATTGCCATGTTTATTCGGAACGAGATTTGCATAATTTCTTCAAGCGACTGCAGACTTCGCTCTGTGCTTTCATCCTCTCTTTTCGAAAGTCAAAAGAAGCGGATGACTATCAGGCCTCTTATACGGCCTGGCTGATATTATATAATTTGAGTATTGCCTTCTGTTTGATCAAATCTAGTTTGTGTTGATTGCACCTTTAGCTGAACAAATCACGTCTCTCCAAGTTAAGGACGTCATAATGATGTCACCAGTATCCACTTTTTTTTTTTTTATTATGTGCTCATGTATCTCCATTATGAATAGCACATTCGACTTTCTTTGGCATTTCGGTAAACACTTACGTGGATACGTACGCCGCCAAGGCACGGACCCATAATACGTTAATTTTCTTACCAAAAGTGAGACACAGTCTCGTATAATAAGTGATTTAGGTTCAAATAATACCAGTTATAGTAGATTCACATCAACCAGTGCGTCTTTGATGTCTAGGCCAGTTCCTTACGACGCTCCTGATTGGCTGTTGATAAGCCAATCACAGGGCTGGAAACTCTCTGAGAGTTGCCAGCCCTGTGATTGGCTTATCAACAGCCAATCAGGAGCGTCGTAAGGAGCTGGCCCAGACATCAAATGCACGGTTGATGTGAATCTACTATAATAACTAAGATACGGATTGTTTTGTATTTGAGTTAAAGCACTTAAGGTTGTTCTCTAACACGGCAAATTCTTCACAACGAGAAATATAGTAGATCTCACTATACTGGTCCACATACACCGTCGATCCAAAGCTCTGATTTGAATCTCTCTCTGAGTTTCTCACCTGCCATGCTTCGATGCTCTTCACTCTTTTCCCATCCGGGTTTCGTCTGGGATATTCAGGAAATTAAATTATGGATGTTTCTTAGAATCCTCTTAACCTTTTCCTCACTCAGAGTGTGAATGCAGATGCAAAATTAAATCCCTTCCAATGTGCTTCGGGGACATGATGCATAGCACGGAGGGCGGAAGCTCCCGCGAATTTATGCTTTTTGATTTTCCCCGAAACCGAAAAATTTATCTTCGCGTCTAGCGATGTGGTGAATTGTAGCGTCGCATATATTTCGGGATATACTATGATTTACTAATTCATGTTTTGCTCCGATGCAAATAAGGTTTTTAAAAGACTTTTATGGTAGGAAATGTTTTATTTTGTCTCCCCTTCTTTATTCGTCCGTCCGTTTGAAGTCTTTCCTCGCTATTAATTACATTCACGGCTTCTTGCTTCCTCAGCGAAACTTTTTGTTTTTGTTTTTTTGTATTTTTGTTTTTTTTGTTCGGGGTTCCCACTCCGTACGCTCTCTCCTTTTTAGTCTTTATGTACATGGCGCGTACATGACTTTATTTAAATACTGATGTCTTGCATGGCACCCGAGCAAGAATATCTCTCATTCGTGTTAAATTCTTTGTGTTTATTATCTCATGGAGAAGTGGCTCACCATGAACGACATTCATTGTTTATTTATTTATTTATCTATCTATTTAATTATTCATTTATTTGTTTATTTCATTGCGTGGATATTATTTGTACAAAACATTCCTTCGTACACTTGACCTCAGGTAAAATATACCTGACCATCAAGGACAGATTGCTTATTTTACTGAAAGAAATTATTTTCATATTTCTGTAAAGATAACTCCGTAGGTGATAGATAAATCTGAGGCAGAGAGATGAGTAATGATTGCTAATACTGATGCTGGAAGAATGGAGGAAGGTATATTAATGGAGGACAATGATAGAATAAAAAAATCAATGAATAGGCGAAGCAATGAAGGTCGTAGCGTGTGTAAAACGTTAGGAATAGACGTGGAGTTCTATGGAAACCAAATAGGGGTATAAAATAGGCTGTTGAGCCAACTCCCTTTTTATAGACGTGAAGTGTGGACACTGAAAATGAATAAAAGCACAAAGTTTGAACCTGTCGAGATGAAATGAAATGAGAAATGAAAGGGTGAGAAAATGCAGAAGAAGAAAGTAAAAATAAAATGAAGGCTAAGATCATCATGTTTTGAGATGGTTCAGACGCGTGAAAAGAAGGGAAGGGGGGGAGGAGGGTTGTTGTTGATATAAATGGGTAAAAATGGTATAATTTCGAAGTGTTAAGAGAATGATAAGGCATAGAAAGTGATGTAAACACTGCGAGGAGGAGGTATTGGAAAGGATGGGCCTTCACATCCAAGAAATGCAAGACTATGCAAAATAAAAGCTTTACACACACACACACACATACATACATACATACACACACACACACACACACACATATATATATATATTATATATCTATATATATATATATATATATATATATGTGTGTGTGTGTGTGTGTGTGTGTGTGTGTGTTTGTGCGTATGTGCGTGCGTGTATGTACGTGGTCGTGTAAGTCTACGGAACTAATGCAGAACTTTGCACACAAAGTGTAAATATACGTATGCATGCGGATATAAAGTCACATACATTTTACTCCACATTGTCAAAGAAAATACCTTAGAACCTCAAACACAACGGCTCTGTTTCAGAGTTGAACAAAGCGGAAAGAACCGTTTGCTCCAAGAGACACCAATTACATTCTTGAGTCTGAATTCGCAGACGAGGGGAAGTGATAGAGGTGGAGGTGGAGGTGGGGATGGGGCGGGGAGGGTTAAGGGAAGACCCCCATGAGGCAACTCACCCGCTTTCTATGACATTCCTCTTAGCATTCCCACGTCGCGTTTTCAAGCGTAAACGGAAAGAAACTTTCTTGAGTTCCCCATTAAAACGGTAACACGTTTTCTAAGATGCGGATTTAACATTGTATCAATTATTATCCGTACTTTGCACAAAATCGAATGGAAAAAAATGCAAAATTCTAAGAGATGGATTAAAATTATAGATCCAATTTATCCATTGCGTTCAGTATCTTCAAAAATATTTGTGAAATTGTGAAAAAAATGTCGATTCCAATTATGCAACACGATCTATATTTCCAAAAAGGACATACGTAAGTGAAAATAATTCCCAAAAAGGACATACGTTAAGTGAAAATCATTTCCAAAAAGGACATACGTAAGCGAAAACCATTTCCAAAAAGGACCTACGTAAGTGAAAACCATTTCCAAAAAGGACATACGTTAAGCAAAAATAATTTCCTAAAAGGACATACGTAAGTGAAAACCATTTCCAAAAAGGACCTACGTAAGTGAAGATAATTTCCAAAAAGGACATACGTTAAGCAAAAATTATTTCCTAAAAGGACACCGTACGTGTAAACCATTTCCAAAAAGGACATACTTAAGTGAAAACTATTCCCAAAAAGGGCATACGTAAGTGAAAATAATTTCCAAAAAGGACATACATAAGTAGAATTTATCTGCCAAATGACTAATGCGGAAAAAAGTGAGCAAAACCTCGCCCAGGGAGGGAGACGGAGAAGGGCTGAGTTCAGCGAATGTCCTGAAATATTTAAACTGAGGGGAAACCATGGCAACGTCCACTGCTGCTGCTGCTGCTGCTTCTTCTGTCTTGGCCCTTTCAAGCGGACCGATCCAAATCACTTGGAAGCAAAGCACTTCACAAAGGCCACAAAAACAATCGCTTCTCTCTTTTCCTAAATCCACTTCGCCTCTCTGAACTACGATGACCTTACGACGATGTCGAGACTGGGCCGCTCAGTTTGATATGACACGATCATGTGTCGAAAAAATTGGTCGGAAATTTCTGATAGCAAGCGAGGGTCGCCTTATTCATTCTTAATTACGATAATATACTGAAGTTCTAGATATTAAAATATATACGTATCTTACCAATTAACTTCCAGAAACATTTGGGCATCGTTTGTTTGTTTGTATGGTGTTTTTACGTTGCATGAAACCAATGGTTATCCAGCAACGGGACCAACGGCTTTACGTGACTTCCAAACCACGTCGAGAGTGAACTTCTATCACCAGAAATACACATCTCTCACTCCTCAATGGAATGCCCGAGAATCGTGATACTTACATTAAAAAAAAAAAAAATATTCGTGGCTGAATAGGTGTCCAAACTTCAGTGCGATTCAACAGAAATATACAGTCTACACTTGTTTAGCTAATCAAAATATATGTGTAGACCTTGGCCACAATTTTCCTGGGTGGTATCTGAGGACCGCAATACTGATATTTTCAAAAACTATTCGGGTCTAAATACTTTCCTGCCCTTGCAATTCCTTTTTTTAAAGAAAGTAAGGAGATTTTGGCAAATCTGCCTGGCTGGCGTTTACATAAATAAAGATGTCTTATATATTCAACATGACAACGCTTGTTAGATACGTGAAATTTAATGGAAGGGAGGTGAACACACCACCCATTGTTTTTATAATCTCTGCTGAAAAATTATATGAAAAATACCCCTCCATCTTATCTTGAGAGGGGCTAATTTTATCAGACAAATGGCATAAGGTTTCTAGTGTTGTGAAATCTTATAGAAAGTCATGTAACAAACACTCCAAAACCAACATTTTTGCAGAAAAGACTTAAATGTACTCTCTCTCTCTCTCTCTCTCTCTCTCTCTCTCTCTCTCTCTCTCTCTCTCTCTCTCTCTCTCTCTCTCTCTCTCTCTCTCATTTTTCAAGCAAAGTATAAGATCAAGCATTCGAATACTTGCGTATCTGCAAAAATTCCTTGCCTAAATATCAATGTGAAATTGTTATTCCCTAACTTTTAAAATCTTATATCAACGTGAAATTGTTAATCCCAAACCCTAAAAGCTAAATCCCAAACTCTAAAAGCTAAAAGTTGATATCAATGTGAAATTGTTAATTTCTAAATCTTAATACTTTAATACCTTTTGTGCCCACAATGCAGACCCAAATTGGGAGACCATATAGCTTTATAATGGAAACATATCAACATTTCCTTACTAATGAAGTTGGAAAAAAACCAAAAAAACAAAAACAAAACAAACACTATTTATCCATGGCTCGGAAAGAATTCTCATCAACTTGATCGACTTACTGAAAAACATTTAATGGCTGAAGGGGTAATGTGCCACGAACAAATGGAATAACGAAAGGAAAACATAAATTTGTTGAAACTTAACGTAGAAGTGTTGAAGAAACACCGACAGAAGTCAAGTCTTATGAAACTTCGGAGAGGTGATAAGCCCCCCAAAGAAAAGTTTCCAGTAGGATGAGGCTTAGAGGGACGAACTCCGAAGGAACGCAAATCCTGACGAGATCCTTGCAGGAGGCATCGGGAAATGAAAATGGGTGAAAATGAACATCTTGACCAAACTGAAGGAAAGCGTGTCTCGAAAGAATAACAACTGAATTTCAACGAACGAAACGAAATCGATGCTTTTATTCTACGAAAGTAGAATGGAGTTTAAAGTTGCTTTCTGTATTTTCCTTTACTTCCTCTTAGTTCTTCCCAATGAACACCTTAATATTCTCTGGAAGCTTCAAGGATTTCAAGTCAATGGCCCCTTTGGTGGGTTTGTTCCTTATGAATAGGTTTCATCAACTGAATAATAATAATAATAATAATAATAATAATAATAATAATAATAATAATAATAATAATAATAATCTAGAAAAACCACCAAAACTAGAGGCTGAAGTAGCTCCAGGACTCATGCAGAAGAGTGTGATCCTAGAAACGGCGCACATAGTAAGAAAAGTGATGGACTCCTAAGGAGGCAGGATGCAACCGGAACCCCACACTATAAATACCACCCAGTCGAATTGGAGGACTGTGATAGAGCAGAAAAAAAAAAGTAATAATAAGGAAACATGAGGGTTTGAAGTGGACTTGTTCCTTATGAATAGGTTTTATCAACTGAATAATAATAATAATAACAATAATGGAGAAACAAATCCACAGTTATGTAAATGTACATATATTTAAGTTTAAAACAGAAAAAGATAGTTTCGGGAATCTGTACGGTTCCCCTTATCAATCTGAGATTGATAAGGGGAACCGTGCAGATTCCCGAAAGCTATCTTTTTCTGTTTTAAACTTAAATATATGTACATTTACATAAATGTGGATTTGTTTCTCCATTTGAAGACTCGTGCTACTATGAGGAATTTTTAATTTAATAATAATAATAATAATAATAATAATAATAATAATAATAATAATAATAATAATAATAATAATAATAAGGAAAAAATGAGGGTTTGAAGTGGGCCTGTTTCTTATGAATAGGTTTCATCTACTGAATAATAATAATAATAATAATAATAATAATAATAATAATAATAATAATAATAATAATAATAACAATAATAATAATAATAATAATAATAATAATAATAATAATAATAATAATAATAATAATAATAATAATAAGAAGAAAAAAATGAGAGTTTGAGTATAAGTAAATTTTAATAAGCTATTTATTGAACGGAATACCTTGTCAATGGGAGGACATACTTAAACAATGTTCCGATCTGCAGTTACCGAAAAAAGCTTGAAAATTACTATTTACAAAGGACGATCGATCTGGACTGAAAAGGTAAAGTAAATAAAAGGTATTTGGTGTAAAATAAAAATAGGTTAACCGTAAAAGATGATACACAAATCAGAAAGTATCTGTCATTATGTCTCAGAACTGAGAATTACATTATGGATCACATACCGACTGAAATGAAAAGTGTATAAAGCTATTATATGCATATTTCATACGAAGGTCTCATGATGGGTTTCCGCCGATTGTTCGATGTATAAATTATTCAACGTGATTTGCAGAGCAAAGAAATTAACGTGGCTAAAATTTGGCGAGAACGAACAGGGCTTGTATACCTTCTAGATATTGAGTCGTTGGCTTATTTGTAACACAGACAGAAATTATTCATAACTATCTGCGTTATTTTTCGCTGACAGAGTACTCTAAATAAAGCGCAATTATCTACTTGGATTGACTTAGACGAGGACGATAAACATATTGATATCTATCCTTTTATTGAGAGACAGAGAGAAGTCAATTAATATTTCGGCACGAATACAATCAGAGAGCACCGAGTAAAAAAAAAATATAGAAAAAAAATCAATCAAATGAATTCGGGGGAACAAAGACTTTAATCAAAGGTTCAGTGAGTTATCAGATCCCAATGTTGACATTAGATAACTACAATAAGATCTAAAGATTGGATCTGTTTACCCAGTGACATCACAAGGACAGCGATCGTAAGAGAAATGTAGAAATGGATGAACTGATTTATTTCGCTTAAAATGAAATTACCAACGACTTCTGCCGTCATATTAAAATCGCCTCCTTTTCAGAGATCACTCAGAAACAAGCGTTTGGATCGAAAGCAAGTGGGTTCATTACAAGTCGTCTTCCAAGTTAACTTTGGTGGGCTATGATAATGAGAGTGAATTTTCGCTAAGGAACTTGAAACGTAAAAAGAGGTTGGAGGAAAACGGATTAAAAAAAAGGAAAAAAGAATTAAAATGGGAGAAAAGGATTAAATGGGAAAAGGGATTACAAATGAGAAAAGGGATTACAAATGGGTTAAGGGTGAAAAATGGGAAAAGGGTTAAAATGACAAAAAAGGATAAAAAATGGGAAATATTACTAAACAAGGAAAAATATGATAAAAAAGGAAAAAGGATGAAAAATTAATAAAGGATTAAAAAATTGAAAAGATTAAAAAAGGAAAAGTGATTAAAAATGAAAAAAAAAAGTTTAAAATGCAAAAAGGATTGAATAAGGGAAAAGGATTAAAAAAGGAAAAGGGATTTTAAAAAAGAATAAGGATTAAAAAATGAAAACGGATTAAGAAAAAGGTTTAAAAAAAGGAAAGAAAGGATTTTCAAAAGAACAACGGCTAAAACAAACCGAAAATGAGAAGAAGGAGAAGGAGAGCTTTTTCAACTAATGGAAAGAGTGAGAATCGATATTGAGCGGAAGAAAGGATGACATGGCAATATGAAAAATAGAGAAAGAGATTAAAGAGGAAAGAAAAAAACGAAAGAGAGAGAGAGAGAGAGAGAGAGAGAGAGAGAGAGAGAGAGAGATAAATGGGAAAAAGGAGACAGATTAAAAGTAAGTAATTGATAACGACGATGTTAAAGGGTTTATGAGAAGGATGTTGAAAGAAGGGAAGGAAGAAATAATTGAAATAATTGAAGTGTCGCAGGTGAAAGGGATAAAGGCATAAAAAACAGGATCAGGAAAAAACCTGGACTGATAAACTGATAACGAGAGAGAGAGAGAGAGAGAGAGAGAGAGAGAGAGAGAGAGAGAGAGAGAGAGAGAGAGGGTAACGTTCAACTGTCAAGAACGAGAAAAGATATGGTCGAAAAGGACAATGAAAAGAGAAAATATTACGAAACAGTAGAGAAAGAAATATGCAGATTAAAGTGGAAGAGGAGGAGGAGAGGGAAAGCATACACGAATAAAGGAAGGAAGAGCCAGACTGAGATATAGTTCGTAATAAAAAAAGAAATAGAACATTAAAAGCAGACGAAATGAAAAAAAAAAGGAATGGACTAATCTTACATCGAAATCCCATGCAATAAGTATTAAGGGATTAGAGAAAAGGGAATGAGAAGGAGGAATAAAAGTGGAAATACAAAAAAATAAAGGCTATCATGGATGTAAGGAGATCAAGCAAGATAGAGGCTTCAAGAAAAAGTGAGTGGAATTACTTTTTTTTGTTTTTAATGCGGAGGCAAGATTTGTCATGGAAACTTCTTGAATATTACTTTGGTTCAGTAAATTGAACTTGATAATAACTTATATTCGTGAGACTTCTTAACGGAAGCTCACATTTCTATTTCATCCTCTATAACCGCTGAAGATGGACAGATAGAATATAGGATTTAGACCAAAGGCCTAGCACTGGGACCTATGAGGTCATTCTGCGCTGAAACGGAAGTTAAGAGTAAAAAGGTTTGAAAGGTGTTAAAGGTAGAAAACCTCCTGTTTGCACTATGGAAGAGAATATGAACGGAGGTAGATTGAAAGTTATGATATAGGTTGCAGCTTTGAGCCGAAGGGACGCTGATAAGAACCTTAAGTAATGCCTACGGTGCACAGCATGAGGTGCACTGACGGCACTAAGCCCCTACGGGATTAACCGCTGAAAGATCTTAAGAGATTTCCTGAGATATGACAACCATCTTTCATTACGATTCTGAAACGGCGGTAACAGAAAACAACAACAACAACAACAACAGCAACAACAGCAACAACAACAACAATAATAATAATAATAATAATAATAATAATAATAATAATAATAATAATAATAATAATAATAACATTCACGATGCACTGAATGCCAAAAAAAACACTGATAACGACCCATTGTTGTCAAGTTAGGTAACGTCATTATCAAGTTGCAAGAATTAGGCGTTGCAACGTTACTGGACAGACAATATTGACATTCAGACAGGAATTTTTTTTTTCTCTCTCTCTCGCCTTCGAGGCTAAATGACGAAGAAAACCGAATCAATTGCAGCGCACTTCTTTTCATGCTATGAGAACGGTCTACAAAACTCAACGATGAAATCCAATGTTGCTTGCTATCTCTTTATTTGCGCTCAAATGCTACCGTGATGGAGGCGATAAAAGCATTTCTACACAAACATTTCTATACGTTTTCAAGAGCATCATGTGCATCGAGACAGTAACAACTATTTTTATTATTATTGTGCTGATTATTTTCCGAATTATGACGCTAATATTCAAGAGAAAAACCATCTTCGTAGAACAGCGGATAATAATGCCTATTCACAGCTCGATGATTTATCGTTTCTTTACCTCTTTCCTTTATCTACCTCCCTCTTCCACCTTCGCATAATTCGCCCTCAATGCATTCTTTCCATTCTCTCTTATTATGCTCTCTTTTTTACCGGTTATCCCCTTTTCTCCTAATCTATTCTATCTCCAAAACGTGCCAGTTTTTGCTCTTCATCTCCACTACCCTTTTGGCCATTCGTCTCTAATCCATCCTAGCCTGCCTCTCTCTCTCTCTCTCTCTCTCTCTCTCTCTCTCTCTCTCTCTCTCTCTCTCTCCTGTTTTACAGATCCATTTCATGCCCAAATCATCTTTCTTTTTCTAACATTCCCCTCGCTACTTTCTCCCTTTCTTTTTTTTTGCCCTTTTTTCTCCCTTTTTTTTTCCCAAAGTACAGATTATTCTTCCCACCAAAATTGCATTTTCTAATTTATTTTTTTCTCCGCATATTACTCCTCTCCAAGCAAGCAGTATCTACATCTACCTCTCTATTTCCAATCATCGTATTGTCTCTTATTCATAGTGTCCTCTTTTTAGCCTATTCTTTTCTTATTATCTGAATTATCGTACTTTGCATTTCTTTGTTCGTCTGAAATAAATCACTCTTTCCTCCTTATCGCCACACTTCTCCTTCAGACTTTCTTTTATATATTCTCTAAATCCATTTTTTTCTTCTCAAAAACCTCATCATTTTCTTTTTTCGTTCTCCATACTTTTTTTTTTTTTATCAACTTCGTAATCTGTTTCCCATCTCCGGTAACTTTGTTAGGATATTTCATTTTTTCTCACCTAAGCCATCGGGGCAGCTTGATCGGAAAGAGTCCTCGGCTTATACTGCCATCTAACCATTAGCTAGAGCGTCCTATCGAAGGAATTTTTCATCTAAGCATTAGCTAGAGCGTCCTATCGAAGGAATTTTTCATCTAAGCATTAGCTAGTGCGTCCTACCGAAGGAATTTTCAAAAGACTCTGGGATATCTTAGTAAGTCAAGTCTTTATGTCGCTCTCTGCTACACTACCATTACGACCAGTGTACTCACAATGGCTGTCTTTCTGGAGAAAGTGGAAAAACATCTCAGATCTTGAAATATGATTATAGTTAAGGTATATTAATAACTGGGATACGGTAACATTGCGAATCTTTGATTAAAACGTTTGTTGACCAAAATTCAAGTCATACTCTCGTTTCGTATCTCGTTCTACCCTTTTCACTTATAATGCAGTGTTCGAGGAAACATCAATCAATACGCCATTCCACGGAGACGTATGAAAACACACCAAAACTACTCTTCACATCAGTGAATGATCTACTATCTATAAAGGAAAACCCACCAGTCCTTCTGAATAATGCAGCTGAAATATTCAACTCTATCCGGATAGGAATTTGTAGCTTGCATTTCCAATACTCAAGTTGCAATATTCCGAAAAAGATGTCTATGGCGCGCTCCTCCCTCAGCTTCAGATAGGTTGTTTATTTACTTGGGGAAATAAACTTCAGTGATTAATCTACGAAACGACATCTGCAAAAGCCCCTCGTCAGGTTTTCATCTGGAATATTCTCATTCAGCTTCATGCTCGTTTCCAGTTCAGGCAATTTTTCTTGCGTAACGGAATTTTTTTTTTTTCAAATATAAAAAATAGAGCGCTGATCCAGAGTTGTACACTGTCTCAATTTTATTTCCGTTTTATCTTATCCTAGATCATTTCTATGCGATGTGTAATTTTATACAGAAACATATTCCCAGTTGCTTTCCAAAATTATAAAGATCATTGCTCGAGCCATTTCACCTCTAATATAATAGATAACTTGCGTCAAATGGCATGTTAATCCTCACGGTTTCCTTGAAAATAATTAACATAAAAAATCAAACTACATTTTACGTTTTTAAATCTATTTATCTACTCAACTACATCTTTATGCTGCCCTTTACTATAGATTGCATTTTCAGCTTTATTATGCTATGAATTCTCTAAGCTTTTCAATAAAACTCTACCTCCCTTCAAAGTTTCACTAAGATTCATCCTTCTGAACACTTTAAACAAAACTTACCCATCTTCAATTTAAAAAAAACTCGCTTATTCCAAACTTAATTTACCCTGAACCCCCCACAATATTTTCTAGAGGCTATTCCATCCGAACTTTCATAAACAGAGAGTTGTAACTTTAATATAAAAAGTTTACTATACCATAATTTCCCATTTTTGAAAAGTAAGTAACACTAGGTTAGGTCAACAGTTGAATGGGTGACCGCCAAACACCGAACGCCTTTATGTCTTGGCTTAGAAACTAGCGCCAGACTTTCAGGCGAGACTTCGAAGGCCAAAAGGATCTTCTCCCGGAAGAGCTTCACTGACTGTTATCCTCCTACAACATCCTTGTCTGAGTTTTATAAAGACGTGGCGGGTTTGAAAGTGTCACCGACACTTAACTTACTTGCGGTCTCAAGAATTTTAGTTGAAAGTTTCATTTTTTCAAGACAGGATATATATATTTTCTATCTACCTACCTATCTATCTATATATCTTAGAAATTAATGGCTCTAGAAACTATTGAAAAAAAGATCTTGAAAGAACGTATGGAAATGCTTCTGAGACCTTTCACAGTGTATTCCCTTATAGACGAGATCGAAAGAGGCAACTCCCATAAGACATGTGTAATAATCACATTTAATAGTCATATATATTCCATATATGTAAATAAGCCCATGACCCAAGGGGTCACTGGCGAGCAAAGGAGTGTGATATGAGCTAATAAACAGGACGTAAACTAGACGCTGCCGCGTTATGTTTGCGACGTTCTGGTTTGCATTTGCCTGTGTAATCAAAAGCATTGTTCTGTAAAACAGGTCACAGTGCCTTCCTCTGAGAAGGTGGTGACCTATCACCCGCAGAGACAACACGTGACTTCCTAGTCACATGTTCGTCTGTCTGTATGTTATGTATGCTGAGCTAAGCTTTGTTCTACTATCTTTTGTAAAGACTTTGTAACTTAGATCTCTACTTCCACTCATCGAGACAAGTTCTCTGAAATCACTTCTTCCTCTACTCAAGAGATGTAGTTTCCAAATATATGTTAAGTTTGACTACGATGAGTTTGAAGTCTTCACCTCTATACTCAAAGAAGATACTAACGAAACTTAGAAACTCTCTCTGCATCGATGTCACTCCGACGAGAATGGGAAGTAGACAAACAGATACTTGCGTATAACATCGCAAGGTATAACATCCAACGGGACGCCTTTCTGTGCATAGGCATATCCCGTATATCTGGTGGCAGCACGACGTCTCTACGTCAACCGAAGCTCAACGAATCATAGCATATCCCATATACATGGAAGCCTTTCACTGCATATACTTCCATGCAGAAGCTCAGAGACAAGAATGAAAAAGGCAACTTCCAAATGACTTGGAAGCACTTCACTGCAAACACTTCCACGCAAAAGCTCAGACGAGAATGAAAGAGGCAACTCCAATATGACATGGAAGCTCTTCACTCCATACACTTCCACGCATAAGCTCACAGACAAGAATGAAAGAGGCAACTCCCATATGACATGGAAGCACTTCACTACATATACTTCCAGCATAAGCTCACAGACGAGAATGAAAAGGCAACTTCCATATGACATGAAATGTTTCGACCAGTTTCTATGACATACGACATCACGCCACATCGACAAGACTGGATCACCCTCAAAAGCTTCATCCTGACAACCTCGTAGTTCACGCTGGGAAAATCTTTCCGAACTTGAAGAGAAGCGATTGTTTTTGTGGCCTTTGTGAAGTGCTTTGCTTCCAAGTGATTTGGATCGGTCCGCTTGAAAGGGCCAAGACAGAAGAGCAGCAGCAGCAGCAGCAGTGGACGTTGCCATGGTTTCCCCTCAGTTTAAATATTTCGGGACATTCGCTGAACTCAGCCCACAGCGACCTTCTCCGTCTCCCTCCCTGGGCGATTGGTTTCCTTTTCTTTTTCGTTAATGATTTGGCAAATGAATTTCATTTACTAATGCCTTCACCGGAGTGATTAAACGTAATGCATAATTATAAGCGATGGTTATTTTTCATATTTAGAATTTCACAAGTGAATCTTCATTGGGTTTTGTCTTACGTAAGGACAACTGATACGAGGTGAATCTTAAATGAGAAATTGTTATTTTTATTTCAATAGTCACGGTTCTGTCCGTTTCTCAGCTTTAACAGGTGATGACGTGGGGATGGAAAGAGGAATTTCATTGAATGAGGCCCTAAAGTTGTCCCACAAGGGTCGGACCCTTCACCTCACACCCCCCCCCCCCCCCAATATATATACTCTTCTATTCGCCCGCCAATTCAGACCTGAGAATATCATGGACGTCTCTTACATCATTCTGTTGCGAGACATAATACATTTCTTTGACCAGTAAGAATTAAATTCCAAATATGATTATCTTTCTATGCATGTATTTGTAAACTAAGGACGCGTCTATACGTCTAACCTCACGCTCTCGGTTTCGTGCGCGTCACCCAAAACACATTAAAAATGATAACAGTATTTGCATCAGCATTCACGCTCTGATTCGGGAAGCGTTCCAGAGGATTTCGGGAAGTATCGTATAATCTGATTTCCGAAATATCTGAGACGAAACCCGGAGGGCGAGAAATCGTGACGGATGCCAAAGAGCCGACGATAAGAAGAAGAAGAAGAAGAAGAAGAAGAGAAAGAGAGAGAGAGAGAGAGAGAGAGAGAGAGAGAGAGAGAGAGAGAGAGAGGTAATTCTTTGGGTACAATCTGTCTCATTCACACTTTTTCTCGTGTTTTCGTTGAAAGATACTTGAAGGGTAACTGAAGATTTAATCGAATTTTTCATAAATGATTCCAGACGCCTTTAGACTTAACATACGTCTTTATCATATAAAATTAAAATCTGTGAAAATGAATTACATCAAAAGATCATTATTTCCTATTTTGAATTCGTTCATATACGCGTTTCATACACAGCATACTCAAAAAAATATTTCTATGGAATTTTATATCTCGTAAAAACTGTATTTATGGAATTCAGTATCTGAAAGAAGCTGTATTTATGGAATTCAATTTCTAAAAGAGACAATATTTATGGAATTCAATATCTGGAAGATACTATATTTATGGAATTCGATATCTGGTAAAAACTGTATTTATGGAATTCAATTTCTAAAAGAGACAATATTTATGGAATTCAATATCTGGTAAAAACTGTATTCATGGAATTCAATTTCTAAAAGAAACAATATTTATGGAATTCAATATCTGGAAGAAACTATATTTATGGAATTCAGTATCTGAAAGAAGCTGTATTTATGGAATTCAATATCTACAAGAGACAATATTTATGGAATTCAATATCTGGAAGATACTATGTTTATGGAATTCAATACCTGGAAAAAACTATATCTATGGAATTCAATATCTGGAAGAAACTATTTTTATGGAATTTAATATCTGGTAGAAACTGTATTTATGAAATTCAATATCTGGAAGAAACTGTATTTATGGAATTCAATACCTGAAAGAAACTGTATTTATGGAATTCAATATCTGAAAGAAGCTATATTTATGGAATTCAATACCTGGAAAAAACTATATCTATGGAATTCGATATCTGGAAGAAACTGTTTTTATGGAATTTAATATCTGGTAGAAACTGTATTTATGAAATTCAATATCTGGAAGAAACTGTATTTATGGAATTCAATACCTGGAAGAAACTGTATTTATGGAATTCAATATCTGAAAGAATCTATATTTATGGAATTCAATACCTGGAAAAAACTATATTTATGGAATTCAATACCTGGAAGAAACTATTTTTATGGAATTTTAAGATATCTGGTAGAAAACTGGTAGTTTATGGAATTCAATTCTTCGGTTGAAATACTTAATATTTATGGAATTCAAGTACCTGGAAAAAACTATGATCTTATGGAATTCGATATCCTGGAAGAAAAGAAACTATTGTTTATGGAATTTAATATCTGGAGAAACTGTATTTATGAAATTCAATATCTCTGGAGGAACAATACTGAAATATTTAATCGATAAAACAATAAAAGAATAAAGGAATCTAGGAAAAAATATATATTTCAAATATTGAGAAAAGGTATATATGAAAATTTCCATATTACGAGGGAAAAAATAAAAACAATACATAAAAAATATCGAATTTAATCGAAAAGAAATATGTTAATATGGAAAAAATTATTTATAGAATTAGAAACTGTATTTATGGAATTCAATATCTGAAAGAAGCTATATTTATGGAATTCAATACCTGGAAAAAACTATATCTATGGAATTCAATACCTGGAATAAACTATTTTTATGGAATTTAATATCTGGTAGAAACTGTATTTATGAAATTCAATATCTTGAGTAAACTGTATTTATGGAATTCAATACCTGGAAGAAACTGTATTTATGGAATTCAATATCTGGAAGAAACTGTATTTATGGAATTCAATATCTGGAAAAAACCGTATTTATGGAATTCAATACCTGGAAGAAACTGTATTTATGGAATTCAGTACCTGGAAGAAACTGTACTTATGGAATTCAATATATGAAAGAAGCTATATTTATGGAATTCAATACCTGGAAGAAACTGTATTTATGGAATTCAGTACCTGGAAGAAACTGTATTTATGGAATTCAATATCTGAAAGAAGCTATATTTATGGAATTCATCATCTGGAAGAAACTGTATTTATGGAATTCAATATCTGGAAGAAGCTATTTTTATGGAATTTAATATCTGGAAGAAACTGTCTTTATGGAATTCAATATCTGGAAAGACATGTCCCCGTTTATTTCTGGATACAATCCCGAGAAACTCGCTCATAGTAAAAGCGAAACTTTCACGTAAATGATACGTTTGACGGACGGCATATAAGAAGATCAATCGCCTGCCTCTTCTGAGAGAGAAAACTCGAAGACGGAACTGTGCACTTTTGAAGACATTATGCAAATTTTCCACCGAATAAGATCAGCAATTGACAGCCGGAATGCCAAGGATCTAGGCTTCTGAAAATGGTTGGGCGAATGTTTCCCACAGCTGATGATAACAACGAAATGTATCATCAAAGATTGGCTAAAATAAGACGTGGAATTTCTGACTTCTTAGGGGTACGTGGAAACTGAAATCATCTCGAAAGTATTTTAGGGGTTGCGATTGTTGGCGAATGTTCAAGTCCAGGTGGGACATAAATCTACCTTCCATTCACAAGGTATAATTCCAGTATAGGGAAGAAGTCTGTCCTCTGCAAAAGATTATTGTGGAAAGAGGTTCAGGAAAATACAACTGCTATTCATACACACACACACACACACATACACACACTTAACAACAGTTCTGCCTTAGATTATCAAAGCATATGTGCCCTCTATTGGCAAATATGAAACTAGTAGATGAACTCTAATTTTTTATGAAGATCTTAAATTGCCTGCGTCTTCGTCAATCTGATGAATGTGAGTAAAAAGACGTAAGGATAAATAAACATTAAAATATGACAACAGAAGAACGAAAGATTGAAAAATAAATGTAAAACTATCGCCTTAATGTCTGCCACTGCAAAATTTCCTCTTCAGTAATCGGCGTTTTTACGTGAATTTCTGCTTTCATTTCTCCTGAAAAGACGTTCAGGCCGATTCCACGGAAATATTTACGTACTTCTACTCAGTCTATTTTGTGCTGATGTAAAGGGGTTCTAAGAATGCAACTCCTCCTCTTTGAAAAATGAAATTGGACAACAACGAAATGAAGAAAACCACAATAATTCCAACACCTATTCAAATGTGTTGGAGACTGTTCATTCACCTTTTCACCTTCGAATAAATACTGCATGAAAATACATTCGTCTTCGTTTTCCAATCAGCAATGCCCAAGGAAAATCAGCACGCTACTGAGGCATGCAGTTTTGTTTATACACAAATTATATATACATACTTATATACAAAAATATATAAAGTATAAAAAGCAAATGGTGTTTTCAGCCCAAACTCGACAAACACAAAAATAAATGGAAGAAAAAGAAGAAAAAACGGGCTGGGGTTAGACCATGAAGAAAATAACTGCTTTCTCCGTAGTTAATCCCCAGGTTTTTTTCCAGCCTCTTTTTTCTTCCAAGTTCCAGTGGAAAAACATAATTTTCACTTTATATATATTATCTTATATATATTATATATATAGATATATATATATATATATAATTATATAATTATATATATATAAACATATACTATATCATGGGTAGTAAACTCCACGTCGAGATCTATCAGCCCAGGATATCTTCATTCCGTATACTTTATAGGTTAGCCATCGGTTACAGAAACTGTCTCGGGTGATGAGAGAGAGAGGAGAGAGAGAGAGAGAGAGAGAGAGAGAGAGAGACTATAAATTAATGCGATAAAATATATCTAAAAGATAAATGACGGAAGAACATAATATAGGGGGAAATAAAATAAAAGAGAAACTGTGTTGTAAAAGAATAGTAAATTCAGAGGACGGACACAGCAGGTGGAGGAATTGCAGAGAGAGAGAGAGAGAGAGAGAGAGAGAGAGAGAGAGAGAGAGAGAAAATCGTAATGAAAGTATTGATGCGAGACCTACGTCCCATTGTTGTCGCCCCTAATCGTTATTTAATAGGGGAGACACCGTAGGGGAGTAGCCCCTAGCTGCAACCCCTTTTATTCCTTTTACTGTTCCTCTAATCATATTACCTTCCTTCCTTCTTGCTATCTACCCTCTCCTAACAATTATTTCATAGAACAACAGCTTTGAGGTTTTCCTCCTGTTACACCTTCCAGCGCTGAATGACCTCGTGGGTCCCAGTGTCTGGCCTTTGGCCTAAAATCTATATTCCATTCCATTCGGAGAGACGTGTTATTATTTGCATTGGAGTACACGACAAAGAAAATGCTGCCTGAGAAGCAAAACAGAACACTCAGTGGAAAGATAATTTGGGAGATAAGGGTGCGGATACCAAGAAACAGAATGGTGGGCAGAGTACACAACCACACAACCAAGAAACAGAATGGTGGGCAGAGTACACAACCACACAACCTAGGAACAGATTAGTGGTCAGAGTGCACACCCACACAACCAAGGAACAGAATGGTGGGCAGAGTACACAACCACACAACCAAGAAACAGAATGGTGGGCAGAGTACACAACCACACAACCAAGAAACAGAATGGTGGGCAGAGTACACAACCACACAACCAATAAACAGAATGGTGGGCAGAGTACACAACCACACAACCTGAATCCACAGAGTAAAAATGAGCAGGAAAGAGAGAGAGCAGGAACAAGATAATGAAATATAGATAAACACGGACAACAATGTTCTACTCTTAACGGATAGTTCAGGAAACTATTTAACCTAGCTGACGAAAAATTTAACTTAGAAATCTATTGCAATAGCGACAGTGGACAAGGCTATTTTGAAATCTACCAATTTGAGTTTTGAGGGAATGGCTATAGGTACCGATCGGTTAACTGACGTAATTAATAAGATAAAGATATGACAGACGGCAATGAGTAAGTGAATACGTAAAAATAAGAAATTCAACATCTCCAGAATTCTTATTATAAAAATAAAAAAGATCCCTTCATAGAAAACTGTATACAATTATGTGTATAATTACCAGCTAATTCAAGAAAACGACTGATGACGTAATTAAGTCCGTGTGGGTTTTCAGCAATATTGCTTCAGTATAAACTTACAGAAATAATCATATAAAATAAACTACCTGAAAAGATAACCTTGACTTTCACTATTTTTTTTTTTGTTGGGCAGCAAAACGTTACAGAAATAATACCCCCAAGAAAGATTGCGTCAATAATTTCACCCTTAATTAGGTTTCCCGGACATCAAAACACGAGCTCCTAACACCCCCTTCGCCCCCCCTTAAAAAAAAAAAAAAAAAAAAACTCGCTAAAAACACTTTCGCAAGGAGGAGGAGGAGGAGGAGGTTTCAGAAACCTCATTAGTTTCTGGGTGACGCGGCCATCTTCAGCAGCTAATTGGCTGCGTTAAGGATTTATTGCTCCTGCTTGTGAAATTCGCCCGGCTTCTTACACTTATCAACAACAACAAAAGACTCACACGCGGCTGGATGCTCTATATCGAGATTCGAACCCTCTGGACTTTACTTCGGTGCGTTTCTACCTACGGCGGACTGTGACCCAAAACTGACCTATAAAAATAATGTGGTTATGACCCAAAACTGACCTATAAAAATAATGTGGTTATGACCCAAAACTGACCAACAAAAATAATGTGGTTATGACCCAAAACTGAGCTATAAAAATAATGTGGTTATGACCCAAAACTGACCAACAAAAATAATGCAGTTACGACCAAAAACTGACCTATAAAAATAATGTGGTTATGACCCAAAACTGACCAACAAAAATAATGAGGTTATGACCCAAAACTGACCAACAAAAATGATGTGGTTATGACCTAAAACTGACCAACAAAAATAATGTGGTTATGACCCAACACTGACCAACAAAAATAATGAGGTTATGACCCAAAACTGACCTACAAAAATAATGTGGTTATGACCCAAAACTGACCAACAAAAATAATGCGGTTATGACCCAAAACTGACCAACAAAAATAATGCGGTTATGACCCAAAACTAACCTATAAAAATAATGTGGTTATGACCCAAAACTGACCAACAAAAATAATGCGGTTATGACCCAAAACTTATCTATAAAAATAATGTGGTTATGGCCCAAAACTGACCAACAAAAATGATGTGGTTATGACCCAAAACTGACCAACAAAAATAATGAGGTTATGAGCCAAAAGTGACCAACAAAAAAATGTGGTTATGACCCAAAACTGACCTATAAAAATAATGAGGTTATGAACCAAAACTGACCAACAAAAATAATGCAGTTATGACCCAAAACTGACCTATAAAAATAATGAGGTTATGACCCAAAACTGACCTATAAAAATAATGAGGTTATGACCCAAAACTGACCTATAAAGATAATGCGGTTATGACCCAAAACTGACCTATAAAGATAATGCGGTTATGATCCAAAACTGACCTATAAAGATAATGCGGTTATGACCCAAAACTGACCAACAAAAATAATGAGGTTATGACCCAAAACTGACCAACAAAAATAATGAGGTTATGACCCAAAACTGACCTATAAAGATAATGCGGTTATGACCCAAAACTGACCAACAAAAATAATGCGGTTATGACCCAAAACTGACCTATAAAAATAATGTGGTTATGACCCAAAACTGACTTATAAAAATAATGTGGTTATGACCCAAAACTGACCAACAAAAATAATGAGGTTATGACCCAAAACTGACCAACAAAAATAATGAGGTTATGACCCAAAACTGACCTATAAAGATAATGCGGTTATGACCCAAAACTGACCAACAAAAATAATGCAGTTATGACCCAAAACTGACCTACAAAATAATGAGGTTATGACCCAAAACTGACTTATAAAAATAATGTGGTTATGACCCAAAACTGACCAACAAAAATAATGTGGTTATGACCCAAACTGACTAACAAAAATAATGCGGTTATGACCCAAAACTGACCTATAAAGATAATACGGTTATGACCCAAAACTGACCTATAAAGATAATGCAGTTATGACCCAAAACTGACCTACAAAATAATGAGGTTATGACCCAAAACTGACCTACAAAAATAATGTGGTTATGACCCAAAACTGACCAACAAAAATAATGAGGTTATGACCCAAAACTGACTTATAAAGATAATGTGGTTATGACCCAAAACTGAACTATGAAGATAATGCTGTTATGACCCAAAACTGACCTATAAAGATAATGCGGTTATAGCCCAAAACTGACCTATAAAGATAATGCGGTTATGACCCAAAACTGACCTATAAAGATGATGTGGTTATGACCCAAAACTGACCTATAAAGATGATGTGGTTATGACCCAAAACTGACCTTATAAAGAAATAATGCGGTTTTATGACCCAAAACTGACCTATAAAGATTAATGCAGTTATGACCCAAAACGACCAACAAAATAATGAGGTTATGACCCAAAACGACCAACAAAATAATGAAAGGTTAGACCCAAAACGACCAACAAAAATATGAGTTATGACCAAAATGGACCTTATAAAGCTATGACCCGGTTAAAATGACCCAAAAAGGACCTATAAAGATACCTGCGTATGAAACCCAAAACTGACCTATAAAGATAATGCGGTTATGACCCTTCAAAACTGACCAAACTAAACGAATGAAAGGTTATGAACCCAAAACTGACCTATAAAATAATGAGGTTATGAACCCAAAAACTGACCTAATAAAAGATATTGCGGTAAAAGGCCCAAAACTTGAACCTATAAAGATAATGGTTGGTTATGACCAAAAACGACCCTAAAATAAGTGATGTGGTTTATGACCCAAAACTGACCTAATAAAAGATAATGCCGGTTAAAAATGACCCAAAAAACTGACCTATAAGATAATGCCGTTATGACAAAACTGACCAACAAAAAATAATGAGGTTAGACCCAAAACTGACAACAAAAATAATGTGGTTATGACCCAAAATGACCACAAAAATAAGAGGTTATGACCAAAAACTGACCTATAAAGATAATGCGGTTATGACCCAAAAACTGACCTATAAAGATAATGCGGTTAGACCAAAACGACTATAAAGATAATGCGTATGACCCAAACCTGACCAACTAAAAATAATGAGGTTAGACCCAAAACTGACCTATAGAAATGCCGTATGACACCCTGACCATTAAAGATAATGTTTTAGACCCAAAACTGACCTAAGATAATGCGGGGTATGACCACCTGACCAACTAAATAAAAAAAGAGGTTATGACAAAAACGGACCTATATAATGAGGGTTATGTGACCAAAAGACTGCCCACTATAAAGATAATGTGTTATGACCCAAAACTAACCTATAAAGATAATGCGGTATGACCCAAAAACTGACCCTATAAGATATGCGGTTATGACCCAAGACCCTCCTCAACAACAAAAAGTAATGAGTATATGAAAACCCAAAACTGACCTATAAAATAATGCGGTTCCCCTGACCCAACAACGACCTATATAAGATTAAGTGCGGTTATGGCCCAAAACTGACCTATAAAGATAATGCGGTTATGACTTACAAAACTGACCAACAAAAATAATGAGGTTATGACCCAAAACTGACCTATAAAGATAATGCGGTTATGACCCAAAACTGACCTATAAAGATAATGCAGTTATGACCCAAAACTGACCAACAAAAATAATGCAGTTATGACCCAAAACTGACCTATAAAGATAATGTGGTTATGACCCAAAACTGACCTATAAAGATAATGCGGTTATGACCCAAAACTGACCAACAAAAATAATGAGGTTATGACCCAAAACTGACCTATAAAGATAATGCGGTTATGACCCAAAACTGACCTATAAAAATAATGAGGTTATGACCCAAAACTGACCTGTAAAAATAATGAGGTTATGACACAAAACTGACCTATAAAATAATGAAGTTATGACCCAAAACTGACCTATAAAAATAATGCGGTTATGACCCAAATCTGACCTATAAAAATAATGAGGTTATGACCCAAAACTGACCAACAAAAATAATGAGGTTATGACCCAAAACTGACCAACAAAAATAATGTGGTTATGACCCAATACTGACCAACGAAAATAATGAGATTATGACCCAAAACTGACCTACAAAGATAATAAGGAGACTGTACGATTCAGTGTATTAAAGAGGAAATGAATAAATAGATCATTTGATGAAAGAATAGAGAATGAATAAATAGATAAAGCAATGAACGAATAAGTTAATAAGCAAATAAAAACAGAAATTAAGTAGCTTGCAATTGAATCTTGTTTTATAGCACCACCAAAATAAGTCACCGGTAATCCTTAGGCGCGTACTTTTAAACTGACATCTTCGGCGGAGAAGTTGTTCGCGGCTAAAATGGTATTATTGTGCGGCGAAGCAGGTCTTCGTGTCGAAGACGAAGGTGATCGGAAGGTAAACATTATTGGAAACGAAGAGGAAGTCTTGACCACCTCTTCGCTAACCTCAGAAAAAAAAATAGCTGTTCGATACTCTAAGACCAGAGAGAACCCTCTGATTTAACATTACCTTCCGTAAAATACCCATATTCAAATTGATCACCGCTTTGAAAGGAGCTCTCTCTCCAGACGGAAGGAACCACTGGGAAATAACTCGTGCAAAACTCGCCTCATAGAAAAGCACCTGATTGCAGAAGGGAATAGGGAATAAATTAGATTCGAAGAAGAACGGTAGAAGGTTATTAGATTTACTATGGAAACCATTACGAACAAATCCGATTTCAAAGGGACCATTAGATAACGAACAGCACAACAGGGGCGTCATTTCAGAATTTTTGTCGGGGGGGGGGGAGCGAGCCTGATAAGTTTTTTTTTTTTTTAAGCCACATGAGAAAGGTATTTCAGGGAAAACTATATGCTCACACTACGGTTTGTTTATCACATCATCACTGGTAGCTAGGTGACAGAAAAGAATCAAGAAACGTAATATTTCTGAGCAATTTCATATATTTATGATTGCATATTTAAAACGGAAACATGCTGTTACTTCTTGGGGCTTAGGGGGTGAGGAGGTTAAGTTGAGGCTTTTGTGGGGGGGCCAACCAATTTAGTAACGAGCCTCCAGGAAAATACCTAGGTAGCAAACATGACCAGAACATGTATCAAATAGGAGACATCTAAGAACATATAAGCAAAACACTAATGACACTGAAATTAACGGTAATGCAATTGAATTCCTTCAACGAACAAAAGATATAAATGTAAAGGATGAGTCAGCATGAAACTCCAAGTGCCACAAAACGAGGTCTATTCACAGTACAATAATAAACTTCTAGCGAAGTGGCTTACTTCTAAAAGACCTGAATTCGCATCCTTTTATCTTCTCTACAATTCCCTTCAGAAAAAAAAGAAAGAAAATAAAAAGGCAAATGCTAATAGATTTCCTTCTTTTTTCTTTTTGGAAACAGACAAAAATCTTTATTTTCCATTTGCCATGGAAATTTCCCTCCGACTCCAGGATGGGTTGATACAGTGGGACCGACCACGTTCCTGGGGATGGGGGGAGGTCCCCCTCCCCCCCAACACGTACCAGGGGGAGAAGGGGTTCACCCGTGCCAGGAGGGAGGGAGGGAGGGAGGGTTCTGATTTGCACATCAAACGGAGTCCCGAGTCAGATCCAAAAGTTTCCTTTTGAGTGGGGCTTAAACGAAATTCCTGCCGGTGTAAAAGAGAAGGAGGCCCCACGTCTGATGTTTATGGGCTTTCTAATTCTTTGATTCCGTTCTGAAAGGCAGAGCGACTGATTTCATAACGCTTCGGCAGGTGCACCTGAAGACGCCTTTACACAGAAAAGTGGGGGAACAAACGAATGCCTCTTAAGATACTAGGTTCTTTCTGGGATCCTCCTTTCTGAAGGTCGGTTTGCTATTATACTATAACACGCATTCCGTTTTAAACCAATATCTGCTTACCCTAATCCGCGATTTGATGCTCCCCAAGTATTTGCAAAAAAACAAAGACTGAATTTGATTATTATGCACATTCGGCAACATTAAAATTCTTTTTGCATACATGTGCCGAGCAAATGTTTTTCCCTACAATATGTTATTTTAAATCAGTCAGATTATTTTAGAAGTTTCTTTATAAAGTAGCATCCTGGCAGCAGCTTTTTTGAAACAGATATGGAAATTGCTGACGCACCATTTCAACACATAAACCTGCACTGACATTTATCTTGATCGGGACCAGTGGGAAATCATACATATTTTTGGAAACATAAATAATTAATCACAGTCTCTTCGCCGAACGTCAATAAAATAATGAGTCTAAAACGTCATTACAATAATGATTCATTGGCGATTCAAATTTAATCAATACGTTAAACAAACGCCTCTCCATCAAGTATTAATTGTCACAAGAGGATCATTAGTTCTTTTGTCTGCAAGCGATGGCATCGCGACTGCTGCTGCCTCAGTGACATTTCGGCAACAAAAGGCCCCGATCTACCCTTTGATGACCTGGTGAAATAATTAAAAAATGACTATATTCGGCGCTGTTATGTTGTGATGGCACACGCGCAGGGGATTACAATGACACCTGTTCCCTATTTCTTCACGTCAACTTCAATCGCTTCGTGTCGTGTCATGAACAGGATGGGCCGCCCAATATTTAGCTACTTCGTGGCCATATATATACTATATACATATATATATATATCATATATATATATATATATATATATATATATATATACATACACACACACACTCTCTCTTCATAACCATCTGTTATTAGTTATTAGTTAACCACTGTTCCTATCAGTTGCAACGTTGCAACTAATAAAAATGTAACATCTGCTATTAGTTATTAGTTATTAGTTACCACTGTTCCTATCAGTTGCAACGTTGCAACTAATAAAAATGTAACACACTTTACCTTTTTGGTACACCAATTTCTTTCTTTCTTGCTGCAGCTCGTTTCACACTTTCACAAAACCAGGTGCCGTTACTCAAAAATGTTTGTTCAGATTCCACAAAAAAACACCAAATAACACTAAATAACCTCTAAGAAACATCAAATCTGAAATTTACAAGTTACAAGTGACCATTCAATAAGTACGAAATCGTTACGTTACTTTAAAATCAAGTGCTATGCGATGGAGAGAGAGAGAGAGAGAGAGAGAGAGAGAGAGAGAGAGATGTGAACGCCTCGAGTATCTAAGATCTAAAGAAATTCTTCTCCCTTACGGAAGCTGGACTGGGGATGACACAAAACGTTTTGGGCAATAATTCTTCCAGAAGCTTCCAAATCTTACGCAACTTTCATACAAAATGTGTAATCTGCACGTGGCACTCGGCAAAGAATACGCATACAAGACCAGTCTGTTAAAAAAAGACACGTACTCGAC
>NC_061104.1:13488058-13490558 GCF_015104395.2 Macrobrachium nipponense
AAGGGAACTAGAAACTTGAAATCTTACATAATTGAGCAACATTTCAACAACTTTCACTAGATGAACGCTCAGATATATTGCCATTTATCCAACAATTTCCATGAGATGAACGCTCAGATATATTGCCATCTGTGTGAGATTCGTCAAAACTTCAGCTGGAGCGATTTTAACACTGCATAAATTATGTACGAATAAAAAAGTATATGTCGAGACAAAAATAATCATCAGTTTGAAATGACAGTCTTCCTCCGAGTGTTGCTTTTGTTTAAGAAATGAGAATACGTTACAGGCATGCACTCATGATTTAAGGAATCTACTGACGTTTTTCAACGTTCACCTTTGATATGAATTGCTGTATACAATATGGGTAGCTGGCATAAGATGGGTGAATTCTAATTCAGTAAGTTAAAAAGTAAAAAAATGAGGCGAAGTTTCTTCGGCGCAATCGAGTTTTCTGTAAGGTGTATAACAAAGCCCATCGAAAATAAATCTATCTGTCGGTGGTCTTGGTATAATGCTGTAAGAGCCGCAGCTCTTGAAGCTTTCAGCCATGGCCCGGTGGTGGCCTGTCGTTTATTGTTGCCAGACGTACAATTGCGGCTTACTTTAATCTTGAATAAAATATAAACTACGGAGGATAGATGGCTGTTATTTGTTATGGTTCATGATTGGAGGGTGGATGATCAACCTGCCAATTTGCAGCCCTCTAGCCTTAGTAGTTTTTAAGATCTGAGGGCAGACAGAGAGAGAAATTGCGGACAGAGAAAGTGCGGAAAAAGAGAGAAAGTGCGGACAGGAGAAGTGCTGACAGAGAGAAAGTGCGGACAGGAGAAGTGCGGGCAGAAAAAGTATGGACAGAGAAAGTGTGAGCAGGGCAGAAAAAGTGGGGACGGACAGACAAAGCCATCTCAATAACTTTCTTTTACAGAAAGTAAAAGGATAGTCGCAGGTGGTTCAACCTTTGTTTCTACAATGCAAAAAAAAAAAAAAAAAAAAAAAAAAAAAAAAAAAAAAAAAAAAAACGGCCCCACCGAATCGCAGAGCAACCGTTGTACTTTCCTGTATTTTTTGTGACGTACCCAGCGTATCCGCTGCTTCAAGATCTTACCTTTTCCTTTTCCCTCAATGGCCAACTTCAGACAATAAGTTTGACCCACCCACTTGTATGCTGACGATTCTATGTCTCTATTATATCTTTAGTAATTTTCCTTTATGATTTAATCTAAGACTCTGAGGTCTTCGAGGGATCCGCGGAATAACCTTAAAGTTTGTTGTTAATCAGTTTCCAAAATCATTTGCCTTCTAGTTTCTCTGTTTAAAGATATTGCAGAGCTTAATGACGTAAGAGAATTTGGGACCTCAATTCCCGCCAATCTAAGCAATATCTGCGCGGGAAAATAGACAACAGAATATCTCGGAATACTTCAACGAAAGGGCCTGGAATAATGTTCATGATATTTGGAGATCAAATGTGACTCCCAAGTCTAAGATGCTTCACTAAGTTTATGCTGGATTTGTCAATTCTCGTGTGGAATATTATTCTCAAATTTGAAGAATCTCTTGTTGTATTGTTCTGTTTGATATGTCTGACTCGAACTCCTTCTGGAACACTATGGATTTATTATAAGGAATTTGCATTTGGACAGAAAATGGCAAAGCTTATTTTTGGTTATTTGTAGTATACGTTCAAAAATATTCCTTGATGTTTTCTTGACATCTAAATATAATAGGTTGAACATAAAAACCAAGTTTTTTCATGACAAGTTCGCCATTTCTATACATACTTTTCCAGACGACTCTAACCATTAGATTAAACACTTTTTCTAAAACCCAAATCTCTTCACACTGCCACTCTGAAAGTCAACTGCAAAATAAAGGAAGATATAATAACCAAACGAAAAACCTAAATCAAATCACTCTCGAATTGAAAATTTGCACAATACAAAATCTACAATTATTTCCTCAGTAGAAATGCAAACTGCTCTTTTTTTTTTTGCCTTTATATTTTTTACAGGTAGTCCTTCTTCGATTTCCCCTTTTTATATTGCTATAATTAGCAATTGTTACTCCCGGCAAAACATTTATTTGCCTCGTCGGTAAATTTTCTTGCTTCCGCCCTCGACTGAAAATGCAATGCTTTCTTTGCATCCGCAAATTGCTTTCCATTTCCCGATTACTCTGCTCATTTAGGTGTGCCTTGTCCTGCTCTCTTTCCTTCGTTCTTTCTCTCTGTTTCTTTTCAAGTTACTGCTGGGAAATAATCAGGAACTGTTCCTATTTCACCCTCTCCCGGGTTCAAAGCAGCGTTTGGTGGTCGTGTGTGCTTCTCTCATTATGTGGGTTTGTTTGTTTGTATGGTGTTTTTACGTTGCATGGAACCAGTGGTTATTTAGCAACGGGACCAACGGCTTTACGTGACTTCCGAACCACGTCGAGAGTGAACTTCTATCACCAGAAATACACATCTCTCACTCCTCAATGGAATGGCCGAGAATCGAAC
>NC_061104.1:13495558-13528058 GCF_015104395.2 Macrobrachium nipponense
TACAAGTCATATATATTTACATATAATAATATAAAAGACTTAAAATACACTAAGATTTTTTTTTTTTTTTTTTTTTGTAAAATGCTAAAATCCTTTTTGAAGTTTGTTTTTTACGAAACGAACAAAATCCGCGAATCTGCGGAACATTTCCTCATTAAAATCGACTTGATTAATCTATAACAGAGTATTTCATCGTCATCTCGCTTTTGCTGCACCACCAGTTAATCAGTTTCATCAACTGAAGGTCTTAACACGAAAACACATTCAACCTAAAATCGTTTTTATTACTCTCGATAAAACCTCACATATTCCCCTCTTCCAATCAATCATGTTCGGCCTCGGAAATCATTGCGTGCCTCTGTTTTCCTCTGATTCATATAATCCTTTCCTGTTCGATTCCCCGCTCTGCCAACGCGGAATCAGAGGAATTTTTTACTGGTGATAGAAATTCCTTTCTCGATGTGGTTCGGATACCACAATAAGATGTAGGTCTCGTTGTTAAGCATCCAACTGGTTCCTAGCCACTTGAAAATATCTAATCCTTCGGGCCAGCCCTATAAGAGCTGTCAATCAGCTCATTTTCTAGTTAAACTAAGATATACTTAACTTTTTTCTGCAAGAGACAATTTCATAATATTCTTCCTGCAGGAACCGGATTGCTTTATTTATTTTTTGTTTATCCTGACCCCTTTTCCCTTTCTGTTTTCGTATGCATACAAAGATGTTACTTTTGTAAGAAAATTTAGCTATGGTTCTTAAATGAATATAATGTTTAAGATGTATAATGAGTAAAAAGATATATTATAAAGAAAGAGCTTCAGCAAACGCCACTCTACGGAATGTACAGTACCTTAATTAAAACTGTTATTCTTAAAATTACCATGCGTACAAAAATCAGATTTTACTACATCATGAAAAACTGTATATGCTGCCATGATATGTCAATTTATACTGAATAGAAAAGGACTTTATAATACCAATTGATATTGAATAGGAAATGACTATATAAGAGTTACCTCAAAATATAAGACCGAAGAGGATGACATGTTTTACCATTTTTGTGATCATCAGGTTTAAAAATCATGTGGTTGTATTTAGAATTACAAGCGTGTGAAAATATACCGTACTCTTGCTTTCTACTTACCGCAACTAGAAAATGCTAATGATTTATATATATATATATCTATATTATATATATATATATATATTTATATACACACACATATGTATATATATAATATAAAAGCTTGAACGTTACACTCCACGACAACGGTCTATTTCAAGCAATAAAAGAGAAAATACAATTGGCTTCCAAGAAAAACTTAGAATGAAATCATCTGCCATCACGTTTTACAAGTCTTCCATTCCAGAAAGATGATTTTTCTCTCGTACGATGTAAAACTGAACAAATGGAGTTACATTCGTTTTCTACAAAGGCTCGACGATGTATTTCTTTGTATACAACTTTTCAAGTTACGTAGAAACGCGAATTATTCTGGGAAGTTATACATTTCCCATTATTGTGTTGCTGGAATAAGCACAAATTCCATCTCTCTCGCTCTCTCTCTCTCTCTCTCTCTCTCTTCTCTCTCTCTCTCTCTCTCTCTCTCGTAGCATACCTCGAACAAGAGAATACAGTATTCAGCGATTTCTCTTTTCCCAGAAGACTGGCTCCGGGATAGAGCATGACATCGGTTACTGCAACATACACACCTTAACTACTGAATTATGGATGAGATCCAAGTGTGGATACCTTCCACAACTCTCCAATTTCCTGGTCTTATAAAACCCATCTTTTCAATACCACTGTCACACTATCTACGCAACCTTTCCAGAATTTCTTTTCCTCTTTCTCAGCATCCCTTCCCTCCCTCTAATACTTCTGAACTATATCCTCTTTTCACCAAACTATTACTACTTCTCATTCCTTCCACATGGCCAGGGGCATCTTAAAACAATCCGATCAATCGTTCCACCTACACAAAATTTGTATTAGTTCTGTGTACCTCAGCAATTTTTACTGTTTCAGTTCTTCTTGTGCCACAAATTCTTTGCAAACACTTCATCTCAAAGGTTTCAACCTTTTTATTTTGATTTCAATATATACTCTTCACTTTCAGAACGAAGAGCTGGTTGTACAATCACTTCCTATTTTCTATCTACGTTTCTACTCCTTTTTCTTGCTTCTCACATCAATCCCGCCACAAGATACTGAAACGTCACGGGGCAACGCTATACCATATACCTTACCCTATACCCTCGACACCCTCCACATTCCTTCTTTACAATTCTGTCATTAACTTTTTCTACGCCCACATGACACAAACAGCATTTTTCTATTAACTTTTACACTTTTCGCACAACTACCTCTTTACCTCTTTAACAAATGCTTACGCCCAAACCCTGTTCTTTGCCTGAAGAGACTGATCTTCCTCTGTCAATACCCCTGCCCACTGTCTTACTTTTTCAGTCCAGATCTACCTCACAGCTTTCCTGATCATTCTAAAAAAAAATATTCTCTATTACTCCCATTCTTTACAATCTTGGACCAAATGCTTTCATTGACACGACTTTTCCTCCTGTAACCGTCAATGTTAACATTGAAACCCTCGAGCTAAAACGTCTGTACTCTTAAATCCGTCCGGTGAGTCTGCCTGAACATTACCTTCCAGCTCCCTTCGACGAAGTAATCAGTCTTGTCTTCCCATTCTAACTTATCTACGCAGAATGAAGAAAAGGGTCAAGTATCAAGAAAAGACAAGAAAACACGAGAAGTGACAAAAAAAAAAAAAAAAAAAGAAATCTTGCAATGGAGACTACGACATCTAGTCACGATATTCAGTATCCCATGATATGATGAAAGCTTAACACACGAGATTAGAGTGAACATTCAGAACAAATAATATACGTAAAGGAAGCATATATATATATATATATATATATATATATATATATATATATATATATATAGTATAGAATATAATATATATATATATATGTATATTACTGTACTTATCCGTAGAAGCTCTAGCACTATATAGTGAAGTCCTCATTGTTTTGTTTGTTTGTATGGTGTTTTTACGTTGCATGGAACCAGTGTTTATTCAACTACGGGACCAACGGTTTTACGTGACTTCCGAACCACGTCGAGAGTAAATTTCTATCACCTCATATACCAATGAAAATAAAATGCACGAAGGTGAACACAGGGGAATACAATAATTCATTTTTTTCCCTTGACGAGTAACTTCAAGAATATGGAAAAGTCTGCAGAATGCAAAACTCAAACAGAAACTGGATCTTTTCGCAATCAGTAAAAACTATTTTATACGATTTTGTCGAGTACCAGATGCGGCAGGTGTAACTTTTTTTTTTGAATTGGTTCTTTTTCTTCTATGCTTGACCCCACTATTTTTTCAAATATTTTTATTTTTCAGATATTTTTCAGATATGTCACTGCCAACTGGGTAGGTTAAATTCGCGGTTATACTGCACCTACTACAACTATTATTATTATTATTATTATTATTATTATTATTATTATTATTATTATTATTTTGGACTGAAGATGAACCCAGGAAGGGTTTGAAAGCTTTGTTAAGTGTTTTTTAATTATACACGAACTATCAAAATTTTTTATTATTATGGTGGACCCCTTAGAACATTATATGTACTCTCGTGATAGATAGTTTTTCCCAAACATTATTATTATTATATTATATTACCGGCATACACCGAGTTCCTCGTTGGACGAGTCGGTTACGTGCTCGACTACCGATCTCAGGGTCCGGGTTCGATTCCCACCTCTGCTAATAAGGAATCAGAGGAATTTATTTCTGGTGAAAGAAATTCACTTCCCCCTGTGGTTCGGATCCCACAATAAGCTGTAGGTCCCGTTGCTAAGTAACCAATTGCTTCCTACCCACGTAAAAATAAAAATCGTTTAAGTACCTTCGGGCCAGCCCTAGGAAGAGCTGTTTCATCAGCTCTCCCCCCCCCCCCCAGTGGATACTGGTTAAACTAAGATATACTCAATTTAACCAGCATACACCGCTATTACAACTAACTATTATCATTACTAATATTATCATATCCAACATACACCGATATTACAACTAACTTATTATTCCTACTACTATTATGATTTCCAACATACCTTCCATAAGCCTGATCTTGTGATAATACGAAGATCCCGCGAGTCAAAATAATTTCTAGGCACGTCAGATGCATTACTGGATATATACAGTTGTCAGAAGCAAAAGGTCAGAGAGAGAGAGAGAGAGAGAGAGAGAGAGAGAGCGAGAGGTTATTCACGATGCTTGGTTTTTCTCGTTATTCATTTTGTTGTGAATTTACCCGTATCAAAAATACACAAAAGGAAAAGAGAGAGAGAGAGAGAGAGAGAGAGAGAGAGAGAGAGAGAGAGGTTTGATTTTTTTTCGACAGACTGTCATTCTAATGACTTGAAAAAAAGACTTGAAAATTACAATCAAAAGTAATGAAATCGGGAGACATTTGCTCTATTTACAACAACCCCCCAACCCCCCTCCCCCCATCCCCCACCCATATCTCACCCCCCCTCCCCTATCCTCGCCCTAATAGAGAGAGAGAGAGAGAAGAGAACGCTCTTAAGCGAAAAGTCGCTCTTTCTAATTATCAAAGTCCATCCAGCTAATTCCGTTTTTAATTCGGAGTTCTGTTATCTGGCAACACCTATGTTACGCCGGACACCCATTACGGTAATTGTTAGCTGTAATTAGAGTCAACAGATATATATTTTCTGGCGCTGTTATGGCCGAGTTCATTCCCAGTTAAAAAAAAGCAAAAAAAGGCTGCATAGTCTTTTTTCGCGCATCGTATGAACGCGCCGTAACTGTATTACAAAGGAAAAGGCGAGAATAAAGCGTGAATTTTTAGCATAAGAGAGAGAGAGAGAGAGGAGAGAGAGAGAGAGAGAGAGAGAGAGAGGAAATTAAAGTACCATTTTCATTGCAGAGGTGACAGGAACGAAGTATTCTTAACATGAATTATGTCAAGATAAGACCCAAGCATCTAACCTCCTTTAAGACCAACATAACACACCTTCATTAAGTTCCTTCCCAAAAAAAAACAAGAACAATAATCAAAACAAAGACGAGGAGAAAATACTAAATAACTAAACAATGCAAACATTGATAAATAACTAAGTTTTTACGGCATATTTCATTTAGAAATTAAAATATATCTACAAAGAACTATGACGCTGTAACCCATGTTTACCAGCGTCCTGGGACTGTCACTTGTGTACCTTGTAACTTCTCGGAAAAAGCAGTTGCGACGCCAGATAATCTTCAATAAATCAATCAAGCCATCTCGGAAAAATCGCTTTGTTTAGGAATGGTTGGGTTAGTATTCTAATGTTTCTTATACAGTTTATAAAAAGATAAAAGTCAGGGGAGAGAGAGAGAGAGAGAGAGAGAGAGAGAGAGAGAGAGAGAGAGAGAGAGAGTGAAATACTTTACTAAATAAAAACATACTTTTAACCGTCGCATTATTAACTAAATTGAGAGAGAGAGAGAGAGAGAGAGAGAGAGAGAGAGAGAGAGAGAGAGAGAGAGAGAGAGAGAGAGAGAGAGAGAGAGCACAAATAATATATTCAATTAAAAGATGATTATTTTTCGGTTGAGAGGACATATTATCACTACGATTCCTTTTCAACTGAAAGTCATCAGTTTCAGAACTCGGACACAAGTTAGCTCCAGCTCAGTTCACGAAATAACTTTTTATGGATTACCAACAGAGGGAAAGTTATATTAGTTTTTGAAGAGTTGAACGGTCCTGATGGAATTATAAACTATAAACCGTTACTAGCCAATGGAAAAAAAAATTATATACATATATATATCTATATATTTATATATATATATATATATATATATATATATATATATATATATATATATATATACATTTCATACACACGCACACGCATATATACATATACACACACAACAGATAGATGTATATTTATTTATGCATAATACATTTTATATATATAACTATATCTATATATAATTATATGTATATATGTATACACATGCGTATATACCTATATATATAGGTATATATGTACGTAAATATGTATAAAATCAACTGATAGACGTTTATATATATATATATATATCTGGTCTACTAGTAGTTCACTGATATCAACGCCACCTAGCGAAGATGATAAGCAAGTCCGCCGCTGAAGCGGAGAGAAACATCCCAAATCTTGATCCGAAGCAGAGCCATGAACTCGTCCATGGCAAGAGGAATCCTGCTGCAAAGGAGAGGATGATCCCCCGAATATCCTGTGGGATCAAGACGCCCCTTTCATAATGGGGTCCTCCTCCTCCTCCTGCTCCTCGAATGGGCGTGATTGATTGGGCGGCTTTTGAGTTTTTCCAGCCGGATTACTCGACCATTCTCCGGCTGTTTGGATATATATCCCAAAGCAACGATTTGCACATTATGTGGATAATCCCTGTTAATGGATCGGCCGGGGTCAAGGAATGTGAGTGGTGGCCATTTGCGAAATGTCTGTGTCTCGGGCTTATAAATCAAGGTAAATAGTTTTAAATATTATTTTCATGTCGTCATGATCCGATTAAGCGGCCCAGTTTTACAGTACTTGTAAAACGGTCCTCTTTTTTTTTTTTTTTTTTTTTTTTTTTTTTTTAACACAGCAGTTTTCCATTGCTAACCATTTTACTGAAACATTTGACAGTCTTCTATTGGAAGCTATTTTGTTGAAAAAACATATGACAGTTATACCTTGGAAACTAGCAACAACAGTTTCCCCTTTAAAAATATATTGCTGAAAAACACTACTGTTTTCTTTTGGAAACTGTTGCTGAAATACTCTGTAGTTTTTGCTTTTGAGTTTTTTTTTTTTATGAAACAGTCTTTCTTTGTAAACTATTTTGTTGAAACTTACGAGTTTCCCATAAAAAACTACTTTGTTGAACCGCGACAGCTTTTTCTTGGAACCTATAGTATAAAAGAACAGGCCGCTTTTCCCTCGGTACTAACTCTTTTCCGTTGAGGCAGTCAACCTCATGAACGTTTTCTTTGTAAATAACTGTCGATGTATCTCTGTTTCACCTGGGACATATCGTATTCTTAATATATGACTGACTCTTTAAACTCTGCATTTTTCACTTGTCTCTTTAAACTCCACATCTTTCAATTCTCTTTAAATTCTACAAGCTTTCACTTGTCCCTTTAACTCAGCATCTTTCACTTGTCTCTTTAAACTCTGCATCTTTAACTTGTCTCTTTACACTCTGCATCTTTCACCTTTCTCTTTAAACTGCATCTTTCACTTGTCTCTTAAAACGCTGTATCTTTCACTTGTCTCTTTAAACTGCATCTTCACTTGACTCTTTACACTCTGCATCTTTCACTTGTCTCTTTAAACTGCATCTTTCACTTGATTCTTTACACTCTGCATATTTCACTTGTCTCTTTAAACTGGATCTTTCACCTGTCTCTTAAACTCTGCATCTTCATTTGTCTCTTAAAACTGCATCTTTCATTTGTCTCTTTAAACTCTGCATCTTTCACTTAACTCTTTACACTGCATCTTTCAATTGTTTCTTTGAACTGCATCTTTCAATTGTTTCTTTGAACTGCATCTTTCACTTGTCTCTTTCAACTCTGCATCTTTCACTTGACTCTTTAAACTGCATCTTTCTTGTCTCTTTAAACTCTGCATCTTTCACTTGTCTCTTTAAACTCTGCATCTTTCGCTTGTCTCTTTAAACCCCGGATTTTCATTTGTCTCTTTACACTCTGCATCTTTCATTTATGTGCTGAGCGATATATCCTACATTACCATGAAATCTCGTTTGAACTTAGGAGCCTCCCCTGGAAGCTCTCCTTCTTTTCCAGTTTACTGGAAGATAAAATTTATCTTGGGGGAAAGATTCAGGAATTTTAGTAAAATCTGTTTTTAAGGATATCCTGAATTTTCCCCTTTCATTTGTTTTACCACCATACTTTCTCATTTCCAACTCCTCGGAGAGAGAGAGAGAGAGAGAGAGAGAGAGAGAGAGAGAGTGAGCCAAGACCAGTACTTTCATGATGAACTTACGTGGATCATAACTAATTCGTTTTCGCTATTTTTAATGGGTGGTAATTCCCAGTAATGACTCGAATTCATAACTCTTCTTCAGATAGTGGGATTTTTCAATTGCGTTTTTCGTGTTCATAGAAAACTAAATTTCCCCTATATATATACTATATATATATATATATATATATATATATATATATATATATATATCATATATATACGTATGATATACATACATAAAACATAATAACAAATTTCGATCACCTCATTCTGAGACCCAAGTTTCTTCTCTCGGTAAAAAAAAAAAAAAAAAATTAAATAAATAAAAATAAAAAAAATAAAAAATAAAAAAAACAAAAAAACAAGCAGATAGATAAAATCCGACGATATAAAATTAACCAAAACGATTAGCAATTAAACATTATTATACAGAAAAAGATAGCACAACCTGAAGGTACGTGGGAAAACCATGTGAAAATGAAATAGAGAGAGAGAGAGAGAGAGAGAGAGAGAGAGAGAGAGAGAGAGAGAGAGAGAGAATACCTAAAGGTTAATTATAAAATGAAAGCCTTGAAAATATTCATTAATAATATCAAACCCCACATTCGAGTGATTGCCTCATGCGCACCTTGGCTTTGACCGCATGAAAAATGAACAGCTATACCTTTTTGGCACTATATAAGTTTAGGTCTTACCTTTGTAATTAACATATTCGCCACTGGGCCCTCCGTAATTCTGGCGGTATTGCCACCTGGGTGCACTTGCTTAATTAATCCCGACCTCCGAGTTCCTTTCGTCCTAAATCGTATGTAAGGCTGGATGATGATGGAGGAGGTTGGATGTTCCGTTCCGACACTTTTGCCGTTTCTGGAATGAATTTCATTGCAGAAGGTATATTAGTAACAGTCGTCTCAAAGGGAATCCTCTGCTTTGTAAAATGTCATGTTTCTTGTCTTGAACGTGTCTCTGTTTACCAATATGACTCCATTTGCCTACAGTTTATGATAGTGTTTCTTATGGACAAACGTATACATACACACACGTATATATGTGTGCATAACTGAATCACGAAGATATTGAACGTGATGAACACACACACACACACATAGAATAGTAGTATAAATATATATATATATATATATATATATATATATAAATATATATATACATACATATATGTGTAAATATAAATATATATATATATTTATATATATAGATATATATGATATGTATATATATATATATATATATATATATATATATATATATACTATATATATAAATAATATAATATAATATGTATGTGAGTGCATGCATGCGAGTGAGAGAGAGCAAAATAAAATTAATCTTTCAGAAAAAAAAAAGTTGCATGACAGAATTTTCGAACAAAACTGCTTGCAGCATGGACAGTATTGGTTTGAAAAGTGGAAAAATGATTCTCAGTTGTACATCAAGCACCACAGTTTGTTTAAGGTGCATCGCATTGGGGAAGAAGCAATTTAAACAGCTGCGTTTCATGTCTGTTACAGAGTTTACACGGAAAAGCAAATGACCGCCAAGCCTTTTTTTTTTTTTTTTTTTTTTAAATCAGAATCCCGAATGCATCATCCACGAAACATTACTATATCTTTAAACTTACCGTCGGTTGTTAACAACTGCTGACACCACCCATCTCAATCTGAACCCAAGGGTAAAGGAACAGGTATTTCAGGTGTCCGCCGAAGAGCTAATTAGATACGTATAACCTTTCGAATAGAACTGCGACAGCCGTTGTGAGCATTGCTGCATATCAATTCACACATCAGTGAGGAGTCATTCGGTAAAAAAGGAGTATGACAATAGCATCAGTTTCGAAAGTTTTCCCTTCCGAACCTCACTGCAAAAGATAAGCTTCTAAAATAAACAGAAAATTTCCTAAAGGCGATTATTATGTAAGTTGCTATTACAGAAACTGGTGGGTCTAATTGTCTCCTGTTTCGACTGAAGAATTTCAAGTTAACAGCTACCTGCTTTCGTTTGACACTCACTGAAGGATATTGCTACAAGAGAGAGAGAGAGAGAGAGAGAGAGAGAGAGAGAGAGAGAGAGAGAGAGAGAGAGAGAGAGTCTCTTGTGGCAGTGACACAAAAACGTTTGGTAGGTATGTAACATTTTTTTTTTGTACTCATTATTTTCGTTGCTAGTTTTGATTTGCAGTCCTTCACTTATTACACATGATCAATAATTATCAGTAAATCAATTAATCCAAAAAGAAGACAAAACCTAGAAAAAAATACGATACAGAAGTACATAATTCTTTATCTATTTGTTTATAAATGTCTATAATAAAAAGAGGTTTACCAAATTTGAAAGACATGAGTAAAAAAAAAATTAATATTTTTGTAGGGGTTCCAAGTGACGAGTTCAAAAGCAGAATAAAGGAAGAAAACTGTTACAGCCACCCACCCCCACATAAAAAGACGTGATCAAATATAACATCTCGAACTCTTTTTTTTTTTTTTTTTTTTTTTTTTTTTTTTTTTTTTTTTTTTTTTTGAGAAATGGGGGATATACGTGTAACCAGAAATCTTTTGACTGTGAAAATGGATGTGTTCTAATCGGTAAAAAGTTTTTAAAAATTCGAAAAAAAACACGGAAGAATGGCATTTTCGCTTCCATTACAAGGCTAGAATGCTGAAATGCCACTTATGGAATGGGGCTCTGATCTGAAACAAATATTCCTTTTGAAACTGTCTGTTTTGCTGAAACAAGAAAGGTCAGATTCAGTTGCAAACAGGCGTTAATTATTAAGAACGGGACGGCCCGCGCTACGCTGTGCTGTAACCCGGCACTGCCCGTCATGTCTCCCCTACCCGCCTGATTCCCTACCTATACCACCCTACCCTGGGTGGACATACAGGTTTGCAGGAGGAGGGTGGCTGTATCATGTCTCCCCTACCCTCCCGATTCCCTACTTAACCCGCATTGCAACAATGTGGATCTTAGAAATTTGTTGAGACACCTTGCAGAAATAAAAAATATTTCAGATTTGCATGTAGAGATGCATTCTCATCTTATACGATGAACATTACACTGTAAGTGCCACCAGTGTTGATATCAGTTCACGCTTTAAAAAAAATAACTACATGCAATTTCTTTCGCTCAATTTACTCTCACGAGAACGTAGCATACCAAGGTGGCGATGAATAAATAATAATATTTACTACCAGAGGGCAAATCAGTGGAAATTACTCTTTTACTTATTCACAAACAGTTGATCGCTGGGGGAAAATGAAAATATCCTACGCGGTATTTTAGACGGTCACTTTCTGAGTATTTTCACGTTTTTTTTAAACAAGAAATTATTGTTGAATAATCCAACATACACACTGTTGTGCATAGTATAATTGGTCTGTAGGTACACAAACACTCCAACTAACGCAAACATAATTTCAAATTACAGATATTTCAACATTGATGATTTTGTGGGAAATGCTTAAACAGACACCAACAAACATGAAATAACTACAACTTACACACACACACACACACACACACACACACACACACACACACACACACACACATATATATATATATATATTATATATATAATATATATATATATATATATAATTTACGTAATGTGCGTGTTTGTACATCAAGTGTTGAAAAATGAATACAAACACTGAACGAGGTCTTAACAAACCCTTAGACCTACGTATTAATATTAAAAAGAAAAAAAATCTTATTATTAGGTGTGATATCAGTCTACCGTGGCCTACCAATGTTCCAGTTTGAAAAAAAAAAGCAAGACAATTATAGATCGAACTTCTAAATCATGTTAAAAACAACAACTGGACGCCATCCCTGTTTACGAAGCCTTGCTTTTTATGCAATATTCATCGACATAAAGTAATTATGACTGATGTGACAAACAGACTGATCCTTTTTATTCAATATGCAATGAAATGTCACGATTTACGTCATAATCCCCCCGAAATCGGAACAGGATTCGCCATAGCTAAAGCTGAAGTGTCAATTTGCATGCAAAACACGCACATGTTCGAAAATGTTCGCCCAAGCGCAGCGGAATATCAATATTACTGAAGGTACAAACGGTCCACAACATACCATGATTAAATCAATTAAAAAGAGTGAGTGGATTGGAAAAAAAAATAATTCCCGAACTCGTTTTCGCATCATTCACCATCTTGCCAGTTAACTCAAAGCAGATATCGTTGGTTGTATAAATATGACGTCGCAAACGTTCGTCAGACCATATTTTTGTTGCCAGACCTTATTCTCTTAATTGGCAGAATTCATGGTTAGTTCTATGGCGAGTACCAATGCCAATATAGAAATAGACACATAAATGATGGTCAGTTCCATGGCGAGTACCAATGCCAATATAGAAATAGACACAAAGGCGACACCTAAAATTTGGAATTATGAAAACGGCGCTTGATGTCTTCGAGTTTTGAATAATTCCAGAAAGTACGTTACGCCAAGCTGATACAAATCACATGTGTGACCAACAGTTTTGATTTCCAATGATTGAAGATTTGAAGATGAGCAATAAAACAGCGCTATAAACACCACTTACTTATTTAATAGCACTTAATATAACATATTCCTCAGTTAACATAATTTTGAAAATTTCGAATATCCAACAGAAATGAGACCGTAAATCCCGGTAGAATTAATGGCTTGAATATAGACAGACTATGTTCGATACATTGAACATATAAACACGTTAAGCTCATTGCATTTGGATACCATTTAATTTCCGCTTCAAAGACCTGAGATGATACAATCTATATATATATTATGCATTCACTCGACGTTGCCATTACTGATGAAAACGAGATAGCCATATTATTATTAAATCGGAAAATACGTTTAAGATGATATATTTCTATATTTGAAATGTACGCAACTCATTTGCAATGATGCCACTTACGATGACGATTCCGTCTTGATTCACACGAGTTTTAGTAAATGTTCCTCAAATGATCAATTTACTTTTAGTAACAACATTGAATGTTCTGGTATGATCCTTGGTAGTCGTGGCATGCCACTTGGATGTCTCGGGTTCGCGTCTCCCCCATGGCGATGAAAAATCACTGGCTCTGTATCATGATCAGTTACTGCGGCAGTGTGGGGTCTGCAGTGGGAGGTTGAAACGACATTCTTTGGGAGCTTGAATTCCAAGTCAATGGTCCCTTTGGAGTGCTTGTTCCATGTGATTAAGATTCATCTACTGATAATAATAATAATAATAATAATGATAATAATAATAATTAAAAAATCCTCATAGTAGCACGAGTATTCAAATGGAGAACAAATCCACAGGTATGTAAATGTACATATATTTCAATTTAAAACCAGCTGCTTTTAAATTGAAACATATGTACATTTACATACCTGTGGATTTGTTTCTCCAATAATAATAATAATAATAATAATAATAATGATAATAATAATAATAATAATAATAAAATAATAATAATAATTTTATTTATTTACTTTTTCATTTATTTATTTATTTATTTACTTTATTATTATTTTTGCGGGTCTATCACAGTCATTCTATTTGACTGGGTGGTTCTATAGTGTGGAGTTCCAGGTTGCATCCTGCCTCCTTAGGAGTCCATCACTTTTCTTACGATGTGCGCTGTTTCCAGGAGCACACTCTTCTGCATGAGTCCCGGAGCTACTTCGGCATCTAGTTTTTCTAGGTTCCTTTCCAGGGATCTAGTGGCACGATCCCGAAATACCTGAAAAAGGAACCGTGGAAAATTAGATGCTGAAGTAGCTCCAGGACTCATACAGATGAGTGTGCTCCTAGAATCAAACCACATAGTAAAAAAAAAGATAAACTCCTAAGGAGGCAGGATGCAACCCGGAACTCCACACTATAAAACTACCCAGTCAAATTGGATGACTGTGATAGGAAAAAAAATCATAATAAAATCATAATTATAATAAATAAGCAAACGGAATAAATGCTGAATTCGGTGAACAGTCAAAGATTACGCCTTATAAAGATTATAAACTTTAAACAATGGGAGATAGATTTGAACTGATTCCACTTTGTGTTGTATCACTAGCGATGAAAAGTTGAGACTTTTCAAGAATTTGATTCTCAAAGGAGGGAAGTTCGCTCCAAGTTTTGCTCGATTCTTACCTAAGGTTTCCATAGTAAACCTTGCAGACGTAAAATGACTTTGCCATTCAAGCAGCTTCAAAGCTAGAAAATATCTCAGGGAATTAAAGAAGAGTAATATCACTTGTATGCAAGGTCAAAGGTCAATGAAAATAGGGAATTCAAGGTGAGTAATACTGCTCGGAAGATGTCAGAGGTCACTGAAAATAGGGAATTAAAGGTAAGTAATATTAGTTGCGTGGGAGGTCAGAGGTCAGTTAAAGTAGAGAATTCAAGAGGAATAATATTACTTGAATACCAGGAAAGAGGTCAAAGAAAATATGAGAATTTAAGATGAGTAATATTGGTTGATGCGAGGTCAAAGGTCAATGAAAATAAGGGAATTTAAGATGAGTAGTAATACTTGAATGAGACCAGAGGTCAACGTGAGGCCAACTTTCTGGAGAGACTTTAGCATTAATAGGGTCAAATCCAAGTGACAAGGAAAGGGCTGGCTGACAAAACATTGCTTCCTACCATAGCTAGTATTGAAACTACGAGGTTAAACAACCTTGAAAATAAATTATTATAACCAATTAACTGACGATCGACTTGAAGAAGCTAATAATAAAAAAAGAAATAAACACTGCTATAGTTACGAATATGAATGTATAGGATCTTTGGCCAAGCGCTGGGACCTATGAAGTCATTTTTGAGAGTAGAAAGGTTTGAAAGGAGGAAAACCTCAAAGCAGTTGCTCAATGAAACAGTTGTTAGGAGAGGGTGGAAAGTAAGATGGAAGAAATAATGAACGGAGGTACAGTAAAAGGAATGAAAAGGTTTGCAGCTAGGAGCCGAAGAGATCCTGCAAAGAACCTTACGGAATGCATACAGTGCACAGCACAAGGTTACACTCACTGCACTAACTCCCCCCTTACGGAGGCTATAGTAACAACAACGCAAGCTTTCCCGAGGACTGTGGCAGACGAAAATGTTACGCAGCCGCGACGCTGCATTAAAGTTGCAAATGAAAGTAGTGGTTCCGCCGGCATCTGTCTGACCTTTCAAATTTGGTACGGGTTTCAACCGGTGTGAGGCTGCTTCCTTCTCTAATTCTGTCCATCTCTCGGCTAGAGCTTTACTTGCCACGATGTTCGTGAGGCTGGTCAGTTGTCTAATTTTGGGTGTCATGGCATTCGTAAAAAAAAAAAAAAAAAAAAAAAAAAAAGGGTGTCATGGCATTTGAAAAAAAAATTAGGTCACGGCATTTGTAAAAAAAGGAAAAAACAAAAGTGTCATGGCATTAGTAAAAAAAAAAAGGTGGCATGGCATTTGTAAAAAAAAATTATTTGCAGTAATAACTATAACATTTATAACAATAATAATAATAATAATAATAATAATAATAATAATAATTAATAATAATAATAATAATAATGAAAATTGGGTCTCTAAGTGCTGAGATATGAAGTTCAAAATCGGCTTGTTTTCGACATTCAATACATACAAGGAAATTTATTTAAAGGTGTGGATTTCATTTATACACAAGACTGAAAACGCCTATTCCAAAGCCAAAGTGGACGTATGTTGGAGAAAGGTCATTGTCAGTGAATTAGTCAAGAGGAAAAACCGCCCATGATGTCCTATTTGTTACCGGATTGAAGCGGCTTGATTGTCAAACTCTGCTACAAAGAATAGTTTCTTATGTTTGACTTACCTTGTAAGCAGAACTTCAATCGTAAACTTTCCTCGGTCATTTCCTTATTCAACGCCATTCATGCGTCTGATTGTGATTTCCGATGGCCTCCGATGACATCGGACGCTGTAGGCGTGGCCACGCTTACAAGGATATATAGAGTTCCTACCGGCTGGCCTTGACACACTGAAAATTAAGGGTAAATGAGGTCACTTGGTTACTTGGCACGGACCCCAGTATGTCATAGTAGATTCACATCAACCGTGCATTTGATGTCAAGGCCCGTCCCTTACGACGCTCCTGATTGGCTGTTGATAAGCCAATCACAGGGCTGGAAACTTTCAGTCTCTCCCACCTCAGGAGAGTGGAACATACATCCTGCCTATGTGAACTCTCTCGAGAGAGACTAAGTGTTTCCAGCCCTGTGGTTGGCTTATTAATAACCAATCAAGAGCATCGTAAGGGACTGGCCTACACACCAGATGCACGGTTGATGTGAATCTACTATAGTAGTTATTTTTATCTATTCATCTAATTTTTTTGGCATATTGTCTTCTGTAAGCTGGTTTTCTTTCCTGGGGAATTTTATTTTGATCATGGGAAATATATCTTTAGGGGATAAATTTTCATATGTTAAGGTAAATAAGGATTTATAAGGAATCAAACATTATTCATTAATTACCCAATAAAAGCATAATAACGCGATAATAATAGATATAAATTTGCACAGTTCTGCTACGTGTGTCAAAATAATGGGTATATAAAACTTCAAGTGGCGATTAAAAAAAGAAAAGAAAAGGGAAAAAAACTCTATAGCAGTTTAAACTAAAGGATTCCTGCTCCTTAGAACATACGCTATATTATTATTAGTGGTGAAGAATGGAGACTCCAGAGCCAAGCATGATATGGACGTATGATTTAAGGAGACGATTTTCTTATTTCTTTTATTTTGGAAGAATGGAAAAACGACACCTCTATTCTTTCGCTCTAATCAGACTTATTAACAATGGAAACCGCACAAAAACCATTTAATGTCTTCATTTACTTTCTACAGTCACTACGTCTTTAGAATCCTAAACGTAATTAAAAACAAGTAAAAAAATGCGTCGAAGAATCGCGTTTCCTGTACAGCGTATAGCACTGTATGAAACTCTCAGCCACAGTCAATGAAAATCTCAGCCGCGGTCCATGAAACTTTCAGCCACGGCTCGGTAGTGGCCTGTGTTGACCCATGGCTAAACTTATTTTAAGTAGTAAAATAAAAACTATTGAGGCCAGAGGGCTGCAATTTGGTGTGTTTGATGATTGGAGGGTGGAAGATCAACATACCAATTTGCACCCCTCTAGTCTCATTAGCTTCCAAGATGTGAGGGCGGACAGAAAAGAACGGACGGATGGCCAAAGCACATCTCAATAGCTTCCTTTCAAAGAAAACTAAAAAGCAAACCAATTTTCAACAATTTCTGGTGCAAGGAACCGGGGAAAGATTCGCGAGGAGCGTTCACCATCCCTGGAGGCAAATAAACAGTTTACATCCGTTTATTTCCTGCAATCAAGTCTTATGCAAGAGTGACTCGGAGTTCTTCTGACAGTCCAGTCGTGCGGTTCAATTTAGGATACTTGATGTGTCGTTGCTTTTGCCAATTTGTTCTCTTCAAGCCACAAGGCGGAAGCTTCCAGGCTCTTTTGCTTTGATCATCAGTGGTCCATTTCTTAACAAAATTTGAATAACAATTTGCTGCCAGAGAAAATTTGGGAGTCTTCCTGTTACGCAAAATCTCTGTAAATTTTAACAGACAATTGGAAGCAGCAAGATTTACATAGTAAATACACCAATGGCACAAAAATGCGTAATACATTTCTTTGAATATGACCTAGAAGATGGTAGACATCTTTTGTCTTTTTATTTATTTTCTGTTTCTCATCCTTGTCCTTCCTATGCTTCTTCTTTATTATGAGTTGAGTTGGATATAGAATTTAGGCCAAAGGCCAAGCACTGGGCCCTACGAGGTCATTTAGCGCTGAAATGGAAATTGACAGTAAAAGGTATGAAAGGTGTAACAGGAGGAAAACCTCAAAGCAGTTCCACTATGAATCAAGTGTTAGGAGAGGGTGGAAAATAAGATGAAGTAAGAGAATATGAACGCAGGTACAGTAAAAGGAACGAAACTGGTTGGGGCTAGGGCGGAAGGCACGCTGCAAAGAAAACCTTAAGTAATGCCTACAGTGCACCGGATGAGGTCCACTGACGACACTACCCCCTACGGAGTTTTCCTTCATTATAGAATAATGAAAATGCAGGAAAGCTCACCAAGAAAAATACCGTATGAGGCGGAACCACATTTTTGTTTTGACCGCGTAAATCCAAACAACTAACAGCACTAGAGACATATATGTTCTCTGCCGTGACATCCTGTATGGCGCCGTATTTCCCAGGGGACCTTTAATTCTGCCACCCACTACACACTGATTCCGAGGGTCACCAGACGATACATAGACCGGCTGCGTGTACGTATTAAAAAAAAAAAAAAAAAAAAAAAAAAAAAAAAAAAAAAAGCAAATTTAAGATCTCATAAAAAATCTGTCCTACAGATTTAAGAAATCTAAATAAAAAAACAACAACAAATATAAGATGTTCCATAAAAAAATTGTCCTACAGACTTAAGAAATGTCATATACAAATCTGTCCTACAGGTTTAATTTTAATCTCATAAAAAATCTCGGCCTACAGATTTAAGAAATCTCAGAAAAAAATTGTCCAGATTTAAGAAATCTTATAAAAAAAATCTGTCCAACAGGTATAATAAGTCTCACAGAAAAAATATGTCCTACAGATTTAAGAAATCTCACAAAAAATCTGTCCTACAGATTTAAGAAATCTCACAAAAAATCTTTCCTACAGATTTAAGAAATCTCACAAAAAATTGTCCGTCATATTTAAGAAACCTCATACAACTATACTTTAAATATATATTTTTTCTAAAAGATTTTCATTTTTTTTGGAAGTAATGAATTACAAGCATCCTTTTGTAAGTGCTTATTTATCAGTAGGCCCATTCGCATGTACTACTTATGGTCTGGTCTCAAGTAAAAACTTTTAAGCAAGTTCATTCGTGAGTAATAATTCACCACCAAGCGCTTTTTGTATTGATTTAAATCAGTACAAAAAGCGCTTGGTGGTGAATTATTACTTACGAATTATTGTCAGCTCTTGTTTACAAGGGGATCTTTGGTAAGCACCGATTTGAAAATGAGTCGTTTTCAAATTACTCCTTCGTAAGCAGATCTTTCAGTAGGTACCGTTAATGAGCTTTTCTCCTTGTGATTAATAATTCAGAATCAAGTTCCGTTTTAATTTATAAGCATAAGAGTTTATAAGCAAGTCTCTATTTCTTATAAGGCTCTTTCGCAAACGTTGGTTTTTATAAAACCATATCCTTTTTAAGACCCCTGATCATAAGAGTGTTTGTGAATAAATTAAACATCGTGAACATACGAGATAAACAAACGTGAACAGAGCAAGACGGTGCGATGTGGAGAGAGAGAGAGAGAGAGTTTTAAACCCGGCTGGAATTTTCAGCCAGCTCATTTAACTCTGCATTAGACGGCTGGGAGGGTCTTTTGGGCCGGTCCTTTCTTTTCACGAGAGAGAGAGAGAGAGAGAGAGAGAGAGAGAGAGAGAGAGAGAGAAACGAAGCACATCATTAACCGGGAGCTAAACAGGACGACTTCCCTGGAACAGAAACTAAACCTCCGTCTCGCCCTTTAGAGGAGTTATGCGGGCGATATTCGGCAATGCGCGTCCAAAGCCACACACATATATACCTGCTGGAAACCGGCCTGAAAGCAAGGGAACACATTAGCATATTCACACACGTCTTCCGCTTTGCATTCGCGTGCGATAAGCGGGTATTAATAACAAACAAACGAGCGCGCTCGCGCGCTATGCATAATGTAGTAGGGCCGCCAGGAACGTAATCAAGTCGTTGAGTATGTCCAGTTATGCGCATTATATAATTCTATCTTTGATTTTCAAGGGTAGCAGAAGTTCCTTTAATCATGCTCTTTTAAAGCGGCTGACAATGTGTATGTAATTTCGTACATTTCATTTTCAAGGACTTCCAGGTGAATGTAATTTCATAAATTTCAGTGGCAAAGACGCCCAGATGACTGTAATTTCATAAATGTCAGCTGCAAAGACGTCAAGGTGGATGTAATTTCATAAATTTCAGTTGCAGATGTCCAGATGAATGTAATTTCATAAATGTGAATTGCAAGGATGTCCAGATAACTGTAATTTCATAAATTTCAAATGCAATGACGCCCAAATAAATGTAATTTCATAAATTTCAATTGTAAAGACGTCTATATGAATGTAATTTCATAAATGTAAGTGTAAGGACTTCCAGGTAAATGTATTTTCATATATTTCAATAGCAATGATGTCCAAATAAATGTAATTTCATAAATTTCAATTGTAAAGACGTCTAGATGAATGCAATTTCATAAATTTAAGTGTAAGGACTTCCCGGTAAATGTATTTTCATACATTTCAATAGCAAGGATGTCCAGATAAATCTAATTTCATAAATTTCAATTGAAAGGATATCCAGATAAATGTAATTTCGTAAATCTCACGTGAAAGGACGTCCAGATAAATGTAATTTCGTAAATTTCAGTTGCAAGGAGGCATAGATAAATGTAATTTCATAAATTCCAATTGCAAGGAGGTCCATAAAAATGTAATTTCGTATATATAAGTGAAAGGGCTTCCAGGTAAATGTAATTTCATAAATTTCAGTTACAAGGACGTCTGGATGAATGTAATTTCATAAATTCCAATTGCAATGGCATTCAAAGAAACACAGAATCCCCCCCCCCCCCCCCCCCGCGAGTAATTTATGAACTACGTGCTCCCTCGTCAAGGCCGTCACGAAGAGGATTTTGACCTCTCTTCCAAAATGGAATCATTTTAATCATTCTTTTTTTTTTTCTTTCTTTTTCCTCTCTTGCCGCTCAATCGCGAATCTTTTCAGAGCCATCTTCACAACGGCCGTGAAAGGGCTGCCGTCGCTCACATTCGCCATCATTTCTGGCAGGAGATAAAAGTGGCTTTTCGCATTATACTCTAAAGACTTTGGGGGTCATTTAGGTAATTTAGGCCACGGCTGTTAAAAAGGAGCGCTGTCGGCTTTATCATAATGGATGTCCAACGGGAAGCCGTGGCGAACTTTCGACAACAATGGACCCGATAGGAATGAGGAGAAAAAGAGCGGCGAACGCCGACGGAAGATAACGTAGGAGACAGAGAAATGAAAGAAAGGCGAAAGGGAAACAGCGAGTGATGAGGAACGTGGGAGACAGAAAAGACAGAACGGCGAAAGGGAAACACAGAGTGATGAGGAATCGAACACAGGAGGACAGCAGGAAGGAAAGGGCGGATAAAATAAAAGAGGAAGAACACCGGAAGGATATTGTGGTAACTTTTCCTATGACTTTGGACGAATGCGTCCTTATTGCTACAGGAAATACGCTCCTACTCAAATAGTCCTTGAAAGTCAAATGCAATATCATTTTTTGCAAAATTTTGCATGTATAGTGTATAGTATCTATTAATATGTCAATCTATATTTATATATATAAAAAATTATATACATATATATATATATGATATATATATATATATATATACGTATATATTTATATATATATATATATATATAATAAATATATATATATATATATAGAGAGAGAGAGAGAGAGAGAGAGAGAGAGAGAGAGAGAGAGAGACGGAAAAAGCCAGAGCTGTAAATAACAGGGAAAGTGAACAAGCACTACAAGGAGATAAAGAAGTTTTGTATACAAAGAGGTCAGTACAAATAAAACATGCATATCTGAGAATAAATGAGACAAATGGGGAAAGGTTGGAAGAAGCTAACAAAAGAAGCCATAAACAGGGATCTTGGGGATGTCAGATATACTATAATAGTTAAGCTGTTGAGAACAATTAAATATTCATGACTATGAGTGAACTGTGCTCAAAAATGTTGATGAAATAGGTAGTGACGTATTCGGTGTAAATGTGTCTCTCGGATAAGGTTGCATTCTCTCCATCTAATACCTGTTATGAGAATTCAGAGAACGGGCGGTGTATGTGCAACGTTTTGGGATGAGAAAATGTTTTATACCTCGAATGAGAAATGGTTGACATTTAGACCAAAGGCCAAAGCACTGGGACCCATGAGGTCATTCAGCACTGAAAGGGAAACGGTGCAAAAGTTTGAAAGGTGTAACAAGAGGAATACCTCAAAGCAGTTGGACCATGAAACAATTGTTAGGAGAGTGTGGAAAGTCAGATGGAAGTAAGAATATGAATGGAGGTATAATAAAAGGAATAAAAGGGGTTGCAGCTAGGGGCCGAAGGGATTACTGCAAAGAATCTTAAGGAATGCCTCCAGTGCGCCGCTTGAGGTGCACTGATGGCACTAGCCCGTAAAGGGGTAGAAATGGTAGATGTCTGCAGACGATACAGAGCCGACAGAGGATTGTGAAGAGGACCGGTAGATGATGGTGAACGAATGTTACTTCGTCCCCTTGTGCATTGTCTGTACTCGGTTCTTATGTTTTTCTTAGATTAATTTCTAGCCTCGTCTCTCTAGATACATGATGTATTTCTTTAAGCAAGCTTTCCTAATATTTTGGTGTTTTGCTGATTCAAGCATCATCACATCCATATTCCGAGACTCAACTTTCTACTGTTACTCTCTTCTAAAGGTTCTCTTTCATTTCCAACCACTTTTCTCCTTATGAAATCTATGAAAAGGGCAAACAACAAAGGTAGCATAACATCCTCACTTTAGTATAACACTATTTACTGCACATTCACCTGTAAACACCTAAAATCTGGCCCCTGAGCATACGTTCCTAATACCTATACAAATCTTTTGTAGAAATACGAAGATATACATGTAGCAAAGTTCTCCCACAATATTCTTCAGACAAGCTTCTATTGTATTTTCCACCTTCTTTGAACTTTCAAATAACTTAACAAGTGTCATGGAAGATGTGCTTGGCAAATTTCTTATTAAAAGTTCATTGCAACCAAAGAATGATTTCAATACGTTCTCCTTTTTGTCCGAGCCATTCCTGCAGGTTAGCTGACAAAGTTGAAAGTAAGCTATGTCTGCAGAATTCCGAGAGAAATTTTACCAAAATGTGTATGGAAACTTTTGGGCCGCTGGGGTGGCCTGTACTCACATAAAAAAATTATATATACATTTTGTTTTTGAGGGAATTGAAGGTAAAATTCTAACTTCTAATTGCAGATGTTATTATGGCACTAGTGACCAAGTAGCCCAAAATATAAGTTACGTAGACTTGGCTCTATGTTGGGTTTGCCACGTGACATTTTTGAACGAGTGAAAAAACGGATTAAACATTGAGTCTCTTTTAAAGACTGTTTAAAACTGCGACGAATTTTCTCCGGGTAAAGCGAATAAAAATAGTAAAATAAATAACAATAATAATAATGAACAGTAAATAGAAAATTATATCATTGAACCGTATAATACAATTTTTTTACATACCTGTGGATCTTTATCATTTAAGAGTTGAATCACGACGTTGTTAACTTCTTAGCAATACTACAGGGTGTCTATAATGTCCCAGTACCATTCTGAGCAATAAATGCTTGAAATGGTATTGGGACTTTATGGACACCCTGTACTACTAATAATAATCAATACCAATAATGAACTATAAAGTCGGGACCAAACTGGACACGAGCCATCCACAATTCCCGAAGAAGAAATAAGGAGTTTCACGGCCAAGTGGATAAGCAAGCTTCATTACGCGCTTGGCTTTGGAATGCGACCCACTTCCGAGAAATCTCTCAATTACCGGGCATTATAAAACTTGCGGTAATCTTTCAACGCCCATTAGAGGGTCTTCGATGCTTTCAGTCGATAAAATCGGGCTCAAGAAACTGCCGGAATGGAAAAAATGAAAAGATGATGAGAGGGGAAAACGCTAAACACAAAATGCCAAAAATAACGACCAAACAATGGGGGTTGTGGTTCGCTCGCGCGGGCATGTTCAGATTATTATTATTATTATTATTATTATTATTTGAAGGTAGGAGACCCTCTCTCAAACATGTTTTGTTAAAGATGATGGCAGCATCAGTGGAATTGATTTTATATATGGTCTTTCCAATTCTTCTTATTATTCTCTTCTCATCAGGGCTGATATTTGCTAATAGCTGGCCGATGTTCATATCTCGGTGAAAGAAATGTTTTCTACAAATAATAATTTATTGATATGATAACAAAAGTGGTTAACAAATCTTAGTCCAAGGGCGTTCGTCCGTAACGGAATTCCAACGTTTGTTTCCAACCGTATTTTTTCATCGGTTCCACCGTTTAATTCCATTACGGTTCAAATTTTCAAGGAAAGGTGAGCTTGAACTGATTGGAATGGGGTCGTTCGGCGGTATTTATTGTGTCCCAGGTGCTCTGTCTGATGGGCGCTGCATTTTTCATTGGCTGAACAGAGGATTAAGTCCTGAGTCAAGCCGTCTTGCAGAGTGGAAGCTCGCACTGCTCTTCTCGTGCGGACGCTGGAGACTGGGAGCGTAGTATTGGGAAGGTCATTGCCGATAGACGGGGGCATTAGTATTATTATTATTATTATTATTATTATTGGTTGCAGGTCCACAATAATATAGCATGTGAGTATATGGTCTTTAATGGATATTAAAACCTTTCGAACCTTGTACTAGGTTCATCTGCAGTCAAGTGACACTTGACTGCAGATGAACCTAGAACAAGGTTCGAAAGTTTTTAATTTCCATTTAAGACCGTAAACTCACATGCTATATTATTGTGAACCTGCAACTATTGTCATCATTTTCGACACGGAAAACTGTGCCCCTTATTATTATTATTTATTATTATATTATTATTATTATTATTATTATTATTAGTTATTATTATTATTATTATTATTTTATTATTATTTTTATTATTATTATTATTATTTTTCTTTTTTAAATCCTCATAGTAGCACGAGTCTTCAAATGGAGAAACAAAGCCACAGTTATGTAAATGTACATATATTTAAACTTAAAACAGCAAGGATAGCTTTCGGGAATCTGTTCGGTTCCCCTGATCAAGGGGAACCGAACGGATTCCCGAAAGCTATCCTTGGAGTTTTAAATTTAAATATATGTACGTTTACGTAACTGTGGTTTTGTTTCTCCATTATTTTTATTATTATGCATAAGGGACAACCCCAAAATACTTCCGCATAATGGAATGATTATCTGAATAAAATGTTAACAAAGGATAACAATATTTAACATCCATCAATAAGCAAATCCTTTGGCATGACGACTTCAATAGGTCTTCATACCATATATATATATATATATATATATATATATATATATATATATATATATATATATATATATATATATATATATATATATATAATATATATATATATATATATATATATATATATATATATATATATATCCATTCCAAAAGGCTGTATCCGTTTTCGTACACAAACTGTTATCAATAGACCTATATGGAAATATCGCTCTGCCTATACATAGCTTTTAGTTGAGGCAGAGCTTTCCATCCAGGGGCATAGCATCCTTCTTGAGAGAGAGAGAGAGAGAGAGAGAGAGAGAGAGAGAGATAGCCAAAATCTGTTTCAGGATCAGCTTTAATCAGAAAAAAGACGAGGCCCAGAGTACAATTACCAAAAATATAATTATCACTACAACAGCCACGCATTACCTCTGGGCTTGGAGAGAGAGAGAGAGAGAGAGAGAGAGAGAGAGAGAGAGAGAGAGAAGGAAATCTGTTTCAGGTTCAGATCAGAAAAGAAAAAAAGTCGATTGTCATTATTCTAATCGACAGCGCCAAAGAACCCGTGGCGTTCTGGATCTGGCCAATCTTTCGTCTTCCCACTCCCCACAGAGGACGAAAATAGAGGGACACGCAGTTTTTAATGGTGTAAGATCCGTCCTAATTGATCTATCTTGAGCAGCAATCATCCAATCGAAGCCGAAGTATTTCGAGGGAAAAGCTCTCCCAGTGTTGTCTTTCCAGACGGGTATTTTTACTTTTTTTTTTTTTTTTTTTTTTTTTTTTTTTTTTACCACTTCTTTCCATCTGAGCGAATGACGTCAGGAGACGCTCTTTAAAGACGAGTCGTCGTGTGAAGTTGATCTCTAAATCGGTAAACAAATGGGGCTTTTCATATAAGGAATGAGATGAAAATGTCTGATAATGAAGATAACGAAGTAAAGATTATGATAAGAAAAAATTCCACGACAGGTGATTAAGCATCTGAAGAACAGGTAATGGATTACAGGAGAATTATTATTATTATTATTATTATTATTATTATTATTATTATTATTATTATTATGATCATAAAGGTTATAATATAGATATCAAACGCGACATCCTCTCAAGTTACTTACTATTTTTAAGGCCCAAGCGAGCGACACTTGATTGATTTATAAAATCCAGGCTGTCATGCGCCAGGGCACTTAGAGTGAAAATAAGGAGTTAGAGCGGTTGGACAGCAAGATAAAGAAATCCAGAATATCAAAGATGTACAAAGATCGAAAGGTTGAACTTGGAGAGAACTCGTCAATTCCACTAAGAAATAATAATCAAAGAGGTTGGACAGCCGGGTTGAAGGAAGGTAAAGCTAGTGGAACTGTAGGCATTAATGAAGACCTTTAGTAATGCCTACAGTGCACCACGTTATGTACACAGACGGCACTACTGGAAACGCGCAAAGGTAATCCACCATAATATAGATAAAAATGAAAATAGTTACATTTCTCTCGAAGAGCAAACAGAATATCACTCTTATGCATTTCACAAGATAACTTAATTTTTGACCGACGAAACAATGAGCCGTTCCAACAGTCCATACGACCAGGAGCTTCATTCTTGGAAATTTCCAGGGCAACGTTCCAGCCACCTTAGCGTAGGCAAATTCGCCCTGGCTGCGGACAACTCATTCCAGATTCATTGGGGTTCGTGTTACACGGCGAAGGAACACGGCTCCGGAGGCCTTGTTTTCTTCTCTGTGAATTGGTGCTTCATTTCACGAGTTAATATATACTCTCGATCCCGGGGTTTACCGAGCTATGTCGACTGCATTATTTTGCTTTGATTTTTTTTCATTGTGCTTTGCCTTTGACTCGTCATGAAATGCATGTGATCAATTCAAAACGAAGATATTATTAAAATTGTCAAGATGTAAGGATCATATCGGTTTTATTTCGACACTCGATGTCCGTACCCTGAGTTGCCCGAGAGCCAAAAATGCATACTAATAATAATAATAATAATAATAATAATAATAATAATAATAATAATAATAATAATAATATAATAATAATAATAATAATAATAATAATAATAATAATAATAATAATAATAATAATAATAATAATGCAGTTACACGGTATATTTTCCCGTTTGTTATTTGTTATAATTTATCTCCAAAAACAAGAGGCTGCAACATTCATCCATTCGTAAAAGAATTATTTATAAACTCACAGCGTAGATATAATGCTGCCACAGCTTTAAGCCTGTGTTCAGACATGTGAGAATTGATGCTGATCTATCAGAAGCGATAATAATGAATATTATCATCCCCATTTCCCTACAGTTTACATAATAATTAAAAAGTACTACACCGTCCATCTTCACATAAAATGATTGAAATATGATTCCCTATTTATCTACGTCAAACAGACGAAAAGAATTCATCATTAAACACAAACATAACTTTCTTCAATACGCTTTGCAGATGTAAAAAAATTACACCGACTAAGTTTGAATTAGCAATTAACGCCCCCTGTCCTTCAGGAACTTTGTTTAATGTTCGACTATAAGTAAAGCTCATGATTGACATATTTTTTATGCCTTTTATTTATTATACGCTCATTTTTTTATGTTTTTTTACTTATTTTCCCAGATTCCTAAACAGCCACATGGGGCAAACTAATACAAACACACATACACACGTATATATACGTATATCATATAAACAACTATATATATATATATATATATATATATATATGTACTATATATATATTATATATATATATATATATTATATACATATATATATATATATATATATATATATATATATATCTTTATATATATATGTATGCATATATATATTACATACATACATATACTCGTGTATATATATATATATATATATAGATATATATATATATATTATATATAAATATAGTATTCTGTTACTTATTTTGTCTGATTAATCTGTTTTCATAGCATCTTGCGTAATGACTTCCTTCTATATAAGCATATATAAATATATATCTATATATATACATACAATTGTACACACACTCACATACATGTAATTAGTTCCTGTTAGCGGTTGGAATCCACCAGGTGACTACCACTTATAAATTATAATTCCACTTATGCAGGTAGAGAGAATGAAGATATTAAACGACATTTGTAGCTTAAGGTTTGTGAATAAAGAATGTCATGGTAATGTGATAAAAATACAAACATACATACATACATACAGAGATACATCCAAACCCTGTGAGAAATATTTCTACGGTTTCCAACCACTTCCTGTTTACCGAAAAGTTTTATTATTATACTCTGTTTTTTTCCATCTGTCCAGCCGCCTGTGGTGTTATCACTGCGTCACGTGCTCTAAATAGTTCCGCTATGTGTAAGTTTTAGGTAAATAAAAGGATATCTGGGTGTGCATTTGTAACTGAAAAGTGTTTTAATTAATTACTGTATGCGAATTACACCGTTAATATTCGAAATAGGATATTATTATTATTGTTGAATGTAAGCTGAATGTAACTATCTAAAGCCCGGGACGCAGTGTTACCATACGCTAACACCACAGGCGGATGGACAGATGAAAAAAAACAGAGTATAGTTATTATTATACCAGTAGCCTGCCACCAACCCTCGACTTTCGATCTAAATTTATGAGGATACGAGAGCAATTCCCGCCTTTGTATTTTCGTGATTCCTCACGTTTTCAGTGAGTTGCTTACCATATACGAGGAGTTTTGGCAAAGCAGGTCAAATTATGTTTAACCGAAGTGTCTGGTAACAGTCTTGGGATTCTACAATGCTGGGCAACACCAGTGATTTTACCTGCACCATCAGTATCATTATCAAAATAATTTTCGCTTATTCGGGGAGTATGCCTACAAACTGCTTTGCTGTTGTTGTTGTTGAGGGGGGGGGGGGGGGGGGGGGGGCGGTTAGGAAAGGTCTTTCAAGAGCCTAAAAAGGTCTGAAAAAGGTGTTTTGCGTTGAGATAAAGATACAAGAACTTTAGGATAAATGATAGTTATGATTTATATATTAAAAAGAAAATGTAACAAATAAATAATGTGAATGTTAAACAGTAAAGAAAAATGATTTCTGATCAAACATAGCGTATTTATTTTAATTTTCGTTATTGAAACAAGGATCTATTTGACCATAGAATTTAGCACGTTTCAATTTACGTTAAAAGTTTGAATATAATGTTTACAACTTGTGCATGAGGGGAAAAACTTGCACATGTCCTGATTAGGCTGGAGGTCGGATCACACCTTTTTGTCATTATCATTATTATCATTATGAAAATCATTACTCTTTCATTGTATCTAGAATATGTCATTACAGCATGCTCATGATGAAACGCATTGTAATTTGATGAATTACAACATACTAATTATGAAACTCAATTTGATATAGTAACTAATTATGAAACGCATTGTAATATAGCAATCAACGCAACCATCATCATGCTCACATCATCAATATCATGATGACCATCATCGTCACGTCATCGTCGCGCTCCCATCATCATCATTGTAATTATTCTCTTAATCACATCATCGGTATCATGATTCCGATCATCGTTGTAATCGCATTATCACTATCCCGATTATGATCAACTGCATAGTGACATCATTATTACCCTGAAGAGGATCATCATTGCAGCCACACTATCACTATCACGATAGTAATCATTATCGTAAATACGTCATCACTGATAAATCTAGGTTCATGGGTGTCATCGTAACATTGTTACCAAACCAGGGTCATGGTCATAATGACTATGACTACCGTCACATCCTAACATCGTTACCAAACCAGCGTCATGGTCATAATGACTATGGTTCTCATCACATCCGCTCTTCTTCGGATCGTCGTCATTCATCATCAGCGTATCCATCGTCGGAAGGAAAACGATCGCTCTCGATTGGCTTGTTGCGAACAGTGTTTGCTAGCACCGTCGCGTATGCCGGAGGAGAGGAACGAAGGCGATGAGTATTTGCTCTTGCAACATTTGAGACTCGAACTGTATCAATGACACGGGGAGGGGGGGGGGGGTTTGGGGAGGGGGCTCTCGTGGCTCCCAGAACTTTCGTCTTCCTCCTCCTCCTCCTCCTCCTCCTCCTCCTCTCCAAGTTCGCAGAGTAAATCTCAACTCGGCAAACTTAGCCTAATGCAAAGTAACTGAAGACGCGCCTATTGATTGAAGCTCGATACTACGGCACCGAGCAGATAATTTGGAGGGTGGGGGTGGGGGGCGGGGGACTTAGGGGTGGGTGCCATGATCTCCCTAACGCTTGCAAGAACCCCGAGTGAGGGATCACTTCTTTTGTCATTGGCTGAGGCGCTAGATAAGCTTTATCTTTGCGTTCTAAGACTGATTTCTTTTGAGGCCAACTTGCTTCTGAAGTTGCAAGCAGCAAGTCCCAACCTATTTCAGAGCTTGAACACGATCACGATATTCCTCCGGTGTTATCACAATTATTCGTAGCTTCCTGAGTACGCTAGAACACTTTCGACATCTCAGTCAGTTCACAAAATATTTAGCTTCTAAAGCAAAATGTAATATTCACAGTGCACTTGACACATGAGAACTGCTAATCGCAAATTCAGATACAAAGGCACATTTGAATAGCTGTTCTATTAGAGAAAAAATGTTAGAATAAGTTCTTTGGCAAAAGAAAACTATTACAGAAAAGCTCAAATTGTATAATAACGAATACGAAATAAAAAAAAAATATACAAGGATATATTCAGAATAGCACACCCGATACACACGTCAAGGCAATATAGCTTCTCTACAGCTGTTCGGTGATTACCAAGAAATATGCAGCAGGTCAATATTACGAAAGTCATTTGATTATGTGTGCTAATAAATATTAAATATAGCTCATCTGTTCACAGACAAGTCAAGAAAAATTTATTTGGAGCAAAGAACTACAGGAAAAGGTCAATTAGATCTGATGCAAAAGAGTCTGTAAGAGAGCTTTATCTGATAAAACGGGAAAAACTGCAAATTATTAATAGGTTTAGAGGTTAGTACCTTCAAGGGAGGTATATGCAAATATAATTCATTAAAAATAAATATGGACAAAGCAAACGCCTCTTAAGAGTTCTGCGAAGCTTAATCACATAAAGTAAATAAAGTGGAGAGACTCTGAACACAAGGGTGCCATGTAAGTACACAAGACCTCAAGGGAAGGGGAGGAGAGGGGGCGGAGTCCTTAGGGTTACATTATCTAGAGAGAAAATCAAGTGGCGATCAAGAGCGTTTTCGAGAGATACGACAGGAAAGGAAATAAATGTTTTGGTTAAAGGGGAGATGGAGGCTGATAGCACACGCACTCCAAGCGTGGGGGGATATTATAACAGTCGGTTGCCAACTTGCCTATACCATTCTGGTAGCCCGAGTTCGGCCCCAGCTGCCGCCAATGGGGAATAAGAAGAATCTATTTCTGGTGATTAGAAATTCATTTCTCGGTAGAGTGCAGTTCGGATCCCACAATAAGCTGTAGGTCCCGTTGCTATGTAAGCAACTGGTTCCTAGGCACGAAAATATAAATCTGACCCTTCGGGCCAGCCCTTGGAGAGCTGTTCATCAGCTCAGTGGTCTGGTTAAACTAAGATATACTTAATTTACAGTAGTGGGCCGTCGCCATTGCTAATATATTACAAATATTACATATAAATAAACAAAAGCGCACATCTGCGCATAATTCCTATGTACAGGTTCGTATATGTATGACGCATGCGTGCACACACCTTTGTTCATAATCAACGTATGTATATAAAACATACATACATAAATGCGCTATTTCCAGGAATCGAATATAAGAGAATGTATATATATATTTGTATATCAAGATGTGTATGCGTGCAAATATTTATGTAGGCTATATGAGAGAGAGAGAGAGAGGATCCAATAGCAAAGGGGAAAGAGAGAAGCGTTTTCGAGACCTGATTAATGAAGATGACTTTCAAGGAGAGAGAGAGAGAGAGAGAGAGGGAGAGAGAGAGAGAGATAAATTGATGTACTGTCCAGCAGGGTAGAAAGAACGACTAGACTGTGAAGGACGAGGCCGACAGACCCACCCAAAGTTTTTAGGCCTAAGGTATATAACAAGGGGTGAGCAATGGCGCGGAGATTGAATCCAGGAACCGAGGGCGTCGTCCGGAATGAAAAATGAATCCGA
>NC_061104.1:13530558-13540558 GCF_015104395.2 Macrobrachium nipponense
GAGAGACAGTAAAAGGAATGAAAGGGGGGTTGCAGCTAGGGACCGAAGGAGCTGCGATGAACCATAAGTAATGCCTACAGTGCACCACGCGAGGTGCACTGACGGCACTAAACCCCCTACGGAGAAAATCGGTATATGATGCCTGAAGCTTTTCCATGTGTTGATCCGCCCTCGATGTGGAGATCTCCCTTAAAAGCTTAAAATCAACACCGATAAAGGGAATGGCTTATGCACGAGTTGACCCTAAAAGAATAAATAAGAAAAGCAAATTCTTTATTTATTCAGAAACGTAATAGAAAATGAATCAACATTTCTCTCTCTCACTCTCTCTCTCTCTCTCTCTCTCTCTCTCTCTCTCTCTCTCTCTCTCTCTCTCCGTGTCAACAAAGCTGGTCTTGATATAAAGGGCGGAGGTTTGCATACAAGCTCTGAGGAGAAATGGGCCTTAGGTCATTTCACGTCATAATGAACACAGAATCTCTATGTTTTCAAACAGTCAGAGACCAGGATTTTAATTTTCTTTACCTTTTAAACTTAGTTAAAAGCACATTAAGTAATGGACAATGTCTTAATTTTCTTTACCTTCTATTTGTTTGTTTGTATTGTTTGTTTGTATGGTGTTTTTACGTTGCATGGGACCAGTGGTTATTCAGCAACGGGACCAACGGCTTTACGTGACTTCCGAACCACGTCGAGAGTGAACTTCTATTACCAGAAATACACCTCTCTAACCCGTCAGTGGAATGGCCGAGAATCGAACGCGCGGCCACCAAGGTGGCAGGCCAAGACCATACCGATCACGCCACTGAGGCGCTTTTTACCTTCTATTTTTCGTAGAAAACTCCTAGTCATGGGCAGCCTTCATTTTCTTTACCGTTTAATCTCGGTTAAAACAACACCTACTAGTGGACAAAGTCTTGATTTTCTTTATCTTTTAATCTTGGAAAAGAAAAACACCTACTCGTAGGAAATGTCTTAATTTTCTTTACCTAATAATCTCGGTTAAAACAGCTGGTCATGAACAATGTCCTAACTTTCTTCACATTCTAATCTTGGTTAAAAAGAAAGTGTATGACTGTCTTAATCTTCTTGGTAAAAAACATGGTAATGAACAATGTCTTTAATATTCTTTATCTTTTGAAATATCCCTAATCTTGGACTACGCCTTACTTTTCTATAACTTTTAATCTAGGTTGAAAAAAACACCTAGTCATGGACAATGTCCTCAATTTTCTTTGCCTTTTATCTTGGTTCCAAGAAAACCTCGTCATCTCTATTGACGTATAAATCCAGCAAAAAAAAAAAAAAAAACTGCATGGAAAAAGTCACTTTAATTTCCACTTGTTTTACGTAACGGTAAATACATTTGACCTTTGATGTTGACTGGAACTGGAAATTCATTCAAATGTGTAATTCAATTTGCGCAATTTTTCCCAATATTGTTTATCTGTTATGACGCACAAAGCAGGTGTGGTTGTATAGACTACAATTCATAAATCAATTAATCCTAGATGAATGTCTCTTAACCAGACCACCTGGTGAATGATCTATTGAACTATGAGATAATTTGTTTAAACTCGCATTTTCCTGAGAATAATCTGATAATAATTTTCTACCGCTTTGATTTCAGTATATTAATTTGTCATTTTTTGCGTCTGGTCATTCAAAATTAAATGACAAAACTATTCGTCATCATAAAAGAATAATGCTTGAAGAGATTTAAACGCTTGCGTAATTTCTGACTATGGCTCATTTCACCTAAGGCGGATGGTGGGCTGGAAAAATCTGAAGTGGGTTACTAGACAATCCGATTACATTTTCTTATACATGTATGTATGTATGTACGTATGTACGTATGTATGTATGTATGTGAATATCTATATAAATAAATAAATTAATATCTACATCTATTTATCTGTCTATATATATATGTTTATATATATATATATATAATATATATATATATATATAAGTCATATCACATTACCGTGATTCATATACATACATCGAGCTACAAATGTGCTTTAATATCTAATTCACTCTACCTCGGAATGAATATATTAATTCCGAGGTAGAGTGATTTAGACATTAAAGGACATTTATAGCTCGATGTATATATATATATATATATATATATATATATATATATAATATATATATATATATATATAATATATATATATATATATTAATATATAACTAATTAACTAATTATTCATGTACGTATGTGTGTAGGAGTGTACTAAAGATCTATGTTCTCCCTTGTCTCTCCCATGCGTCTCTTCCATCAGATGGACAACTAGTTCTAGTCTATCCCACATTAAAAAAAAATTGTACTAATGACAACTTAAGTATAAAATCGTAAAAGTTATATAACCGAGGAACGGCGACCACTTTTCTATTTAGGACCGGAGATGGTGACTCGAGAATCTGCAATTATGCTGAAATTTGTCCCCTCCTGAATTTCAGACTCCAAATGGAATATATTTGTTTCCTTAAAAATATGTTCGGTTGAAACTGAAGTTATGTGACATTAAATGGCATTGTTTACCTTTCATATTTTTCACGAACGCACGCGCGCACACACACACACACACACACACACACACATATATATATATATATATATATATTTATATATATATATTATTTGTATATAATATGTCCTTCGACTACCATGTCGAATACTTTACGATATTAATATATAATATATATTCATATATATAATATATATATATAATAATAAATATATAATATATATTAATATAGATATGTCTCGTACTACCATGTCGAATACTTTACGAGATGTATATATATATATATATATATATATATATATATATATATATATTATACACACACACACACACACACACATATATATATATATATATATATATATATATATATATATATATATATATATATATAAAGCTATAGCACTAAAAGGGAAAAGCAAGCCACGCAGGAGGGTGAAGTTTCATTCTGCCTCCCATTCTAATGTTAATTCATCAATTCTCTCGAGTGCCAGTGAACGGAATACCTAACCTTTGTTCGCCGCACGCGTGAAACTACCTCTTTAATCCAGTGAGCTGAAGAGAGAGAGAGAGAGAGAGAGAGAGAGAGAGAGAGAGAGAACTTTCTCCATGAATCCTAAACTCATGTCACTAGATAACAGGCCCCTCTGGCATTTCTGAAAAGATTCATGAAGGCCTGCGTCAACCATCTTTATCATCTGACCGATGGTAATTCATGAAAGTCGCTGCTGGGGTAAAGAGGAGGAGGAGGAGGAGGAGGAGGAGGGATAGAGAATAGGAAGGAGGAGGAGGAGGAGGAGGAGGAGAGAAAGGTGTGAAGAAATGAAAGGCGGGAGAGAAACGCAGGATGAAATCCATGTGCAATACCTTTCCACGGACTGTTCATACAATTATATACAGGGCTCTTCTCCTGAAGAGTCCTTCATTCAATTGTATGAACAGTCTGTGGAAATGTATTGCACAGGGACAGTATCCATCATTCGGCAATTAAATGGTGGTGGTGGTAGGGGGGGAGGGGTGGGTTGCTCTTCAGCAGAAGAGCCCTCTATTTAATTGCGTGAATTGTCCTTGGAAATGTATTCCAGAGAGACCTCATCCTTTATTTGGCAATTATCTGACAGTGACTGCTAATAGATAAGTCGATTTGTATTGTGTGTGTATGTGTGAGAGAGAGAGAAGAGAGAGAGAGAGAGAGAGAGAGAGAGAGAGAGACCTTATCTTACATCTTGTTCGGGTTGCCCATGTCCCTCAGTGCATCTTCCGGTATATTTTGCATCTTCCAATCTTGGATGGTCTGGGATGCAGCTTAGATATCTGTCGAGCTTATTCTTAAACACATCTACGCTCACTCCTGATATATTCCTCAGATGAGCTGGGCACGCATTGAATAGACGCTGCATTATCGATGCTGGTGCGTAGTGGATTAATGTCCTGTGTGCTTTCCTTATTTTCCCTTGTATAGTTTTGGGCACTTTAATCTACCTCTGTTTGCTCTTTCTGATATTTTTAGCTCCATGATGTTTTCGGCAATTCCTTCTATCTGTTTCCATGCCTGAATTATCATGTAGCGTTCTCTTCTCTTTTCTAGACTATATAACTTTAAGGATTGTAGTCTTTCCCAGCAGTCAAGATCCTTAACTTCTTATATTCTAGCTGTAAAGGACCTTTGTACACTCTATTTGTGCAATATCCTTTTGATAGTGTGCAATATTCAAGTGGACTACGAATATATGTTTTATAAAACATAATCATGTGTTCAACTTTTCTTGTTTTGAAGTGCCATAACAACATTCCCATTTTTGCTATACATTTTGCCAATAGAATTGCTATTTGATCATTGCATAACATGTTCCTATTCAACATCACACCAAGGTCTTTAACTGCTTCCTTATTTATGATTGTCTCATTATTAGGTCCCCTATATGCATATAGCTTTCCTTCTCTGTCTCCATAATTTATTGATTCAAATTTATCAGAGTTAAATACATCCTATTTACCTCTGCCCCATCATATACTTTGTTAAGGTCTCTTTGTAGCGCGTTCCTATCTTCATCACAAGTAATTTCTCTACTTATTCTTGTGTCATCAGCGAAACTACTCACTACCGAGTCCTTAACATTACTGTCTATGTCTGCAATCATAATAACAAACAGTAATGCAGCTAACACCGTACCTTGTGGCACACCAGATTTCTCATCGTTTGCAATAACTATTTGTTTTCTGTTGTGTAAAAATTATTTTAACCATCTTCCTACTTTATCCACTATATTATTTTTTCTAATTTTCTTCGCTAATATATTATGATCTACCTTGTCAAAAGCTTTTGCAAAGTCTAGATAAACCACTTCTGTTTCATTTCCGCTTTTCATATTTTTGTATATGTTCTCACGGTGGACTAACAGTTGGGTTTGTGTACTTTTTCTGGGTACAAAACCATGTTGTCCTATATTAAACAAATTATTTTTTTATTAAATGTTTCATAATATTTTTCTTCATTACCCTTTCATACACTTTCATAATATGTGATCCACTTTTGAAAGTAGGGGTAATATATGCTAATTTGTGCTCATCATAAATGTTGCCTATATCAAATATTTGTCTTAATAATATTGCGAGTGGCTTTGCGATAGAATGAACTACTTTTTTTAACAAAATAGCAGGGACACCATCAGGCCCTGCTGCAGCTACATTTTTAATTTCATTAATAGCCTGCACCATATCATCTTCATTAATATCTATGTCTGCTAAATATTCAATATTTTTGTCCCTTACTTCTATATCATTATCATCATTATCAATTCTAGGGGTGAATTCTCTCTTATATCATTCTGCCAATATGTTGCATATTTCCTTTTTTTCATTCGTTAATCTCCCTTCAATTCTTCGAGGGCCTATTTCTATTCTTCTTTTATACATCTTTTTCGCATACAAGTACAATAATTTGGGATTTTGCTTGATATTTTTAGGGTTTTGTCTTCCAAGTCCCGTTTTTAATTTTCTTTTGATTGTATAATCTTTTGTTCTGCATTTTCTATCTTACTTTTTAGTTCGATCACTTTCCATGCAATTTTTTCTTTTGCAAGACCTTTTTTCCACTTTCTGATTTTCTGGGACAAGATCCTTCTGTCTCTTGGTATGCATGACTGATGTTTACTTTTCTTCTTCGGTATATATTTATCCACTATTTTCTCAAATATTTTATATGTCTCCTTATTTACCTTTATATCACCACTTACGAAAATGTTATCCCAATCTTTGTTTAATTCTTCATTTATTTCTGACCATTTTCTATTTTTACTGTAGAAATTGTATTTTCCATATCCTTCCCACTTTTTCATTTCTTGGTTATCTCTGTTTTCACTTGCTTTGGAATGGACTGTTAATTCTATGACATTATGGTCTGAAATACTCGCATTATAAACTATTATTTCTTTAACTTAATTCACCTCGTTCACAAATACTAGGTCTAAAGTATTTTCCTTTCTTGTTGGCAGGTGATTTATTTGTTGAATGTTGTATTCTAGTAGCATATCTAATAGCTTTTCGAATTGCCTCTTATCTTCTGCACTACTATTACTCTCTTTTTTATATGTATAAATACAACTACAATCTCCTATTCGTTCTTTCCAGTCTACGAAAGGAAAGTTAAAGTCTCCGGATAGGATAATAGTACAGTCCTTGCGATTTCTACGTATATCATCCAATTTTTCTATAATTGTGTCAAACTCTTTAGTATTAGGGGTCTATATATTACTATGTTCATTAATTTTTCAGATTTAAATTCTACCGCTATTAGTTCACATTCTGAGTTACTATATTTCTCAAATATTTTTCCTTGTTTTTTGTCTTTCCCACATATCGCGGTTCCCCCTTGAGAGAGAGAGAGAGAGAGGGAGAAAGAGAGAGAGAGACTGCTAATAGATAAGTCGATTTGTATTATGTGAGGAGAGAGAGAGAGAGAGAGAGAGAGAGAGAGAGAGAGAGAGAGAGAGAATTATGTTATAATCGCATCTAGGGGGACAGACAAATGCTTTGCTACGTCATTCTTCTCTATTCTACTGATACTGATTCTGTTGCCATTTTCAATATGTTTCCAATTCCTTTATGTCGCTGTCATTCTAACTTAACATTTAGTTTAAATCGGCCGATGATTCTGGAGCAAATTTCTCGGTTACTTTCGGTATATGGCCACCTGAAATCAGTCTCAGAACGAATGTTCTATAGCTAACCCTCTTCCTCGGTATGAAGCCATACAAAGGGGTTTCCAACCCTTTGAGGACAGATGCCAGTTTTGCACCTGTTCCACGTGGTTACCCCGGCGTATTATACTTTGTCTTCTGTGTGAATTGCGATACCGTAAAACAATATCCTACGTACCGAGAAAGGCTATATTCACGTTCTGCGCTGCACTGAGTCCCAGGCTGCTATACGTTGCATAATTCGTGGTTTGGGACGTGAAATTCGCAGATCAAGTCTTGTCGGCTTGTTTTCACTCACATCGGGCATCAAAGCTTGACAGGTCCGTCTGCATTCTATTGATTTCCGACATGATCATGGTGATTGCTTTTGAAACGGCCCTTCAAAGCTTGCGTAAAGGGTTAAAAAAAAAAAGGACAAACCGGAGAGTTGCAAATTCTGCCATACTGAACACGCATGAAATCTACACATGTTTGTTCGTTTGTACAGTGTTTTTACGTTGCATGGAACCAGGGGTTATTCAGTAACGGGACCAACGGCTTTACGTGACTTCCGAACCACGTCGGGAGTGAACTTCTATCACCAGAAATACACATCTATGACCCCTCATTGGAATGCACTAGAATCGAACTCGTGGCCAACGAGGTGGTACGCCAACACCATACCGACCACGCCACTGAGGCGCTTGAAAACCGTACATGAAATCGACATTTAAATACAGATAAATCACGAACAAATGTTCTAGGGAGGTTTGTATCTTCGCCTTGAATACATCACTGATTCCAGTATGATTTCCTCTAAATATTTCCGGAAAAAAAAAAGATCTCTCGTGGCACCGTTCACTGTAGACTTCTCCGTCGATTAGATTGCAATCCTTCTTCCGCAACTTTTATCAAACTGCCTTTGCTGTCCGGAGTTTTCTCTCTCAAGTGCCTGGCCGACCTTTGAACTCTGGAAATGAACCCTTTCAACGTCTTCCAGTCCTAACCACCACCACCAAAAAAAAAAAAAAAAAAAAAAAAAAAAAAAACCATAAGAAGAAAAACCACAAGAAGAAAAAGATGAGTAAAGCTGCACTGCGCGATTTTGGAAAGGAAATTATTCATGCTTTTCAAGATTTGTCCTAAATATTTTATTACTTCAGAGCCAAGGTTACATCTCAGCCAACATCTCACATTTTTTTTTTTTGAGTAAGGTATACTGGGAGCCTCCGTCTGTAAATTATTTTGAAAACAATTCTTGTTTTCCACTCTCCATCAGAACTAATCTCTTTCTGAAATACTGTGTAATGAATGCTTTCCTTGCAACCTGAAAACAGCGTTCAGTTCCTATTCTTGTATTTACTGATAACAAGAAGTTTTTAATGATGCTTCTAGAACATATTAAGAACTTATAATACCGAACCTTTTTTTTTATCAATAAATTATAAGATCAGTTTGTTGTTATCCAACGCATTTCTAAATACTGCAATGTTAGCATGGCAATTCATGGCTAGTGTGTGTGTTTGTGTGTGTGTGTGTGTGTGATGGTGAAGTGAATGTAAAGTAGTTCAGGCCTGCTGATGAGCCATCTGTGTAGGTCTATGAATCCACCTTAAACAGCTGTATTATGCTAGTTTTGTCAAACCATTGTTAAGCACTACACCGCATACCTATACTCCGTTTTTTTCCATCTGTCCATCCGCCTGTGGTGTTTGCGCATGGTAACACTGCGTCCCGGGCTTTAAATAATATCCTATTTCGAATATTAACGGTGTAATTCGCATACAATAAATTATTAAAACACTTTTCAGTTGCAAATGTACACCCAGATATCCTTTTATTTACCTAAAACTTAGACATAGCGTAACTATTTAAAGCCCGGGATGCAGTGTTACCATGCGCGACCACCACAGGCGGATGGACAGATGGAAAAAAACAGAGTATAGTAATAACTGACATTACATTTAACAGATACTCTCACACATCAGCATTTTCTCAAGGGGACAGTTATCTCCTATGTCATTGTTTAAGTCTCGTTTTAGCATTGTTTTTTTCGTTTGTCTGGTGTTTCTACGTTGCATGGAACCAGTGCTTATTCAGCAACGGGACCAACGGCTTTACGTGACTTCCGAACCACGTCGGGAGTGAACTTCTATCACCAGAAATACACATATCTCAAACCTTAGTGGAATGCCCGAGAACCTAACTCGCGGCCACCGAGGTGGTACGCCAACACCATACCGACCACGCGACTGAGGTGCTCCGTTTTAGCATTGTCAAGGGTAAAAACGGACACGCAGACATTCTTTGAAAATAGATCAAAGAATGGAAAACAGTTTACAGGAAAACTTTGGGCTTATTAGTTTTCATGAATGAAACCAGGCGATACACGTCAGCTGATCACTACGTCAATGAAAAACTGGAGAGAGAGAGAGAGAGAGAGAGAGAGAGAGAGAGAGAGAGTTGTTGCATCAATAATTGACCACTTATTTTTGTTGGCGTCTCTCAATATGTAGTTCAGAGAATACTTGAATTCTGGGAAAGGAGTCCTTCAGCCTTTGACAATGAACTGTTATTACTTTCCCCGAATTTGATAATAATTACGCTATGGAGCCGAGTAATTGACTTAATACTGCAGACTTGACGCGCAACAAAAAATACGGGGAACGAAGCATGCCTTGGTAAACGTAACGGAAGATCCGGAAGAAAACGGGATACGGAATAATCCTCCAACTTCAAAGAAAATGGGAATAGTGTTCCAAATCTTGCTGATGCGAATGACGACGTTAATTTCACGCTTTGAGACTACAGACTACAATAATTAGTAGTCGGAAAGAAAGAAGCCAAGATGCACTAGAGGGCAAGGCTTGAAATTCAATATCTACACTTTGAAAATATAAAATAATCCAATATTATAAACATAAAGCCATTTCATGATGAATTCATGAAAGCATTTTATCGCTGCACGCAGAAGATTAGGCAAAAAGCAAAAATATTACGAGATAATGCCCACCGTCTAAATCTAAAAGCTACTTTAATACATTTCAAGTCGAGGTTTCACATCAACCGTGCATCTGATGTCTAGGTCAGTCCTTTACGACGCTCCTGATTGGCTGTTGATAAGCCAACCACAGGGTTGAAAACTCTGTCTCTCTCGAGAGTTCACATAGGAGGGATGTATGTTCCACCTCTCCTCAGGGATACATTTGAAAGACGTTTATCCTTCAGGAGAGGTGGAACACACATCCTGCCTATGTGAACTCTCTCGAGAGACTGAGAGTTTCC
>NC_061104.1:13548058-13625558 GCF_015104395.2 Macrobrachium nipponense
ATAAAACTGAACATTAAGACTAATTAGTCAAGTATTAAGTATAGCCTAGCCAAAATGATGAAGATTGCATAAAGAGATAAAACATTCATCAGACTTCCTTTTTAACATAGGACTCATTAAAATGTCAGCTACTGACTCTTTCCTTAAGAAATAAAATTCAGCTCATGACGTCGATAAAAAAAATGGACCAGGAAAAGAAAGGGAGATAAAAAAAACGCCCTCTGTTTGGAAAATCTATGTAAAAAAACGAGCCTGCTTAGAAATATTGGAAAAAGGTCCACTGCTTAGATAAGTAAAAAAAAAGAACCTGCTTAGGAATATTGAAAAAAGCCCACTCTTATATATTGAAAAGAAAGCCCACTGCTTAGATAAATAAAAAAAACGACCCTACTAAGAAACATTGGAAAAAAGTCCACTGCTTCAAAAGTAAAAAGACAACCCTGCTTACAAATAATGAAAAAAGGCCCACTGCTTAGATAAGTAACCCTGCTTAGGAATACTGAAAAAAAGGCCATTGTTTCGATAAGTAAAAAAGACCCTGCTTGTAACTATTGAAGAAAAGTCCACTGCTTAGAAATATTGAAAAAAGACCACTGCTTAGATAAGTAAAAAATACCCTGCTTAGAAATAATGAAAAACCGCACTTAGAGAAGTAAAGAGACCAACCCTGCTTAGAAATAATGAAAAAAAAGGCCAGCACCTTAGACACATCCCTCCCCTTCAATGACTTTATTATGGATTAATGGCTTCTCGCTCTCATTTATCAAACTACATCAAGAAAAGAAGGAAATAAAAAAAAAACTATGACTCACTTTTCCTAATTTTTCTTTCAGGATCGGTCATCATTCACCTACAGCTGGATTACCCGTACCTTTAGGCTCTTCCGGAAGAAATACCGAAAAATATTTCAAGTTTATATCTGAAACGTCAAAAATCTTTGATATTAATCACCTAAAAGGAGATTTATAATAGCCTATATGCGTGGGCTAATTAGTCATCAGTGACATAAGAGCGCCCCTACCTCCTTGTCATTAAAGTCATTTATTAATACTTAGGCAGCCACTTAGGGTGGATGGAGATACCGAGAATCATTACTTAAGGTTCTCTCGACTCTTGAAAATACACTTGAGCGTATTATCAAAGAGAGGTGCCGAGTTCGCTGATATTGTAATGGCTGATATTCGTGTACGATTAGTTTATATATATATATATATATATATATATATATATATATATATATATATAAAACACACACACACACACACACACACACACATATATATATATATATATATATATAATATATATACAGAGAGAGAGAGAGAGAGAGAGAATATGTAGATATATATATTATATATATATATATTATTCATATAATATATATATATATATATATATCTCTATATATAAAATAAATATATATTATATATAATATATATATAAGAATATATATATAGATATATATATATATATTATATATATTATATATTATATATATATATGATATATATGTGTGTGTGTGTGTGTGTGTGTGTGTGTGTGTGTGTGTGTAAGACATTTTATGTCCATATTTTACTAGTGATCAGGACCACAGAAGGAAGTGCTCGAAATATGTATATGGTTGCAACGTTTAAATAGTGTTTTATGGGCCTTTTCTCTTCATATTGTACTGTTGTATTACAGTAAAATAGTTTCGGTATATATATATATATTATATTATATATATTATTCATATATATATATATATATATATATATATATATATATATATTATATATATATATTATTATATTTCGAGCACTTCCTTTTGTGCTCCCGATCACTGGTAAAATATGGACATAGGGATGTCTTACAAGAGTTTATATACAATGCATATGTAGAGACTTACTGCCATACCTATATATGCATTGTATATAAACTCCTGTAAGACGTCCGATGTCCAGATTTTACCAGTGATCAGCGGCACAGAAGGAAGACCTCGAAATAAATGGTTGGAACGTTCAAATAGTGTTTTATGGGCCTTTTATCTTCATCTATATATATATATATATATATATAATATATATATATATATATATATATATATATAAATATATGTACACACACACACACATATATATATATATATATATATATGTATATATATGTATAATATAATATATTAACTACATCAACCGTACATCAACTTAATCTGCGTAACATTCTCTCCTTCCAACATAACCATGAGTCATTATCACATGCATCACAATCATCAGTTTCATAACATAGCAACCCAGCAGTACGAGAAAGTACTATTGATTAATCAATATCTCCTCGGACTCCGCAGTAGCGTAAGAGAAGTGCAACTGATAATAAATTTCAGTCCCTCTAAGTCTCCTCTGAAATGTCTCCTCTCTCTCTCTCTCTCTCTCTCTCTCTCTCTCTCTCTCTCTCTCTCTCTAATATTTCTATCAGTTCGATAGGTTTTTTCGATACTATCTCTCTAGCTTATTCCTACCCAATTGTTATCAGACCAAATCTTACTCTGGGAAAAATCTGAATGAGTGTGAATATAAAATAATAATAATAATAATAATAATAATAATAATAATAATAATAATAATAATAATAATAATAATATTTATTTCACCTCAGGGTCATATACAGTACATAAGCGAGGAATCCATCGCATATGAAGCCACATATAAAATTTAAGTTTTCGATTATTTTTATTTACTCCATTAAAGAAATGCGCCTTTTTCTTAGTTACATTAAATGAAGGCCTTTTTTCTTTTATTCCAATAAAGGAAAGAATTTCTTTTTTTTTTACTTCGTTAAATGAAGGCTTTTGTTTTACTTCTATAAAGGAAATACTTTTTTTTTTTACTTTATTAAAGAAAGGGTGTTTTTTCTTAACCTTTTTTTCTTAACTTTTATAAAGGAAAGCTTTTTTTTTTTTACTTTATTACAGGAAGGGTTTCATTAAATGTTTCATTTCTTAACTTCCATAAAGGAAGAACTTTTTATTTTTTTAACTTCTATAAAGGAAGGACTTTTTTTTTTTTTTACTTCATACAAGGAAGTTTTTTTTTTTTCATTAAATTCTATAAAGGAATTACTGTTTTTTTTACTCTATTCAAGGAAGGACTTTTCTTTTTTCTATTAAAGTACAGAGTGTTTTTTTAAATTCATTAAAAGGAGGCTTTTTTTCCTTTAACTCCTATAAGGAAAGGCGTTTTCCCCCCATAATGGAAGTATTTATTATTATTTTTTTTTGCATCTCTGGAAAACTCTTCAAGAGAAGCCCTCTCTTAATGTCACCGTCCATTGCCCAGGCTATGATGAGCTTCTTCACAGATGGTTTATTTCGCCAGTAATAGACCATTTTCTTTCAATAAACCGGCAAAAAAAAAAAAAAAAAAATCAAAGAGGAGAGAAAAACAAAAACGAAGCGGGGATCATGATTAATCGCAGTCTGACCTTTCGACTTGGGGAAGATTTTTTATTTATTTAATTTTTTTTTCTGGGAGTTTTGTCTTTCGCTTTCAATATTCCTTGAAGTGTTACTGAATGCGCACGAAATAACACCTATTTATGGGACTTCTTTATATTTATTTATTGCCGTTTATTTACTAAATAATATGGCGGTTGGCGTTCGTAAGTCTCGCTGTGATTATTTACGTCTCGAAGGGAAGATTTCTGTTTTAGTTTTTATTTCCGTTTTAAAATGATCGCAATCGTCAGAAGATCTGGTTGTACTCGAGCGACTCATGAATATACGTTTGCCCACTGATGACGCTTACGTATTAAAATTCGTCCTGTTATATGTATGCATACTGAATGCGTGCGTATAAACATACCATCTACCTCCTACAATTTTAGTAAGATTCCCTAGTATTACTTTTATAGAAATCTATGATAACTATGTGATAACTATAACACCCTATATCTTCAGATTTTGGGACTGAAGAATCAAAATGAGTTTCTTGTGAGAGCAGAAAAATATACGTATAAAGTATTTAGGAAATAGGAATATATATATATATATATATATATATATATATATTATATATATATATATATATATATATATATATATATTGTATGTATGTATGTACAGCTGAATGTAATCGAGGTACTTAGAAGATTTCTTACCTCCTGAGGTAAAGGTCCAGCGAAATAAATGAAAATTGAGATTTTTTTTTTCCAGTGAATACCCGATAACCTGGAAATAAGTACGGAAATTAAGGCGATAATTCGTGAAGAGCGAAAGTTTCCGAAAGATTTTAATTTTCACTTTGGAAGAAGCATTTTTTCCCCACTATTTTTCTTTCTGAAGATCTTGAGTGAAGTTCAGCTTTAGGCCACCTTGATTATCGAAGCTTCGATATCGTGTTCAATACTTGTTAGAAGTAGGAAGGAGCTTTAAAGTCTACGGCCGCCAGACCTGTAGTAGTGTGTTGTTGTTCTTTTTGGAAAAAGTTTCGCTTCTTCTCCTTTTGTGCGGAACGCTCATTCATGACAAAATTTTAGTGTAGATACATACAAACACATACACATACATCTCTCTCTCTCTCTCTCTCTCTCTCTCTCTCTCTCTCTCTCTCTCTCCTCTCTCTCTCTATCTATCTACCTATATAGATATATATATATATATATATATATATATATATATATATACTTATATTATATATATATGTATTGTATATATATATATATATATATATATATATATATATATATATATATGGCCATTAAAACACTCGTGTTTAAAGCTAAGGACTACATCATGGAGGACTAACTTCCACCCTTATAAGGGTGGGCCTTTTACCTGAGACGTATCCTGTTCTAACAAAAGAATTTATATATGTATTATATATTATATATATGTGTGTGTGTGTGTATGTGTATCTTCTTCTTTACTAGGCGGATCCAGTAAAAGTAAGAAGTCTTAAACTGATAACTTGACGGCTAATCAAGGATGACCCTACATACAGAGTTCCACAGAATTATCTGCTACGTATAAAACTACAGCAGTACGTCCACCCCTCTACAGGCACCTACAACTAGCATGCATACTAGCACCTCCAGAATTTTAGGGCCTTAGCATTCCAAAACCTCTTCCATCCCGTTTTGCTTATACTTTTTAAGGATTTCATCTCCTCCTCCCCTTCCCAAAATTCCTCTATTACACAATTTTGTAAATCCTTTCTCTTCTACCAATTTAACAATTTCAAAGGACGGACCCACCGTTTCACCGACCTAGTTTACGCTTAGCGATATTTCTCTTTGAATTATATGTGTACAGTTAGTGGGTTCATATTGGTGTCATCTTAAAGCTGAATAGCCGTAATTTACCGCACCGTGTTTAAAAATAAATCACGATAACAAAAACAAAAAGGTAAATGTTGGCGAGTTGAAATGAGCAAGTTAGTCGAACGTCAAAATTTCTAAGAGCTAAAAAAATAATTGTTTTATGATTTTTTTTTTCTAATCATGCGAAACCAAAATAAACTTTTAGACCGACAATACATATTTTAAGCCATTTAAGCCTCCTATTACACATTAAAAATAACAAGCATATAGAACATTATATATACAATTGAGGACGAGGGCCTAGCGCTGGGACCTATGAGATCATGCAGAGCTGAAAGGAAAATCGAGAGTGAAAATTTACAGAGGCATAACAGGAGGAAAATCTCAAAGCAGTTGCACTATGAAACATTTGTTAGAAGAGGGTGGAAATTAAGATGGAAGAAAGAATATGAAAGGAGGTATAAAAGGAATGAAAGAGGTTGCAGCTATGGGTCGAAGGGACGCTGCAAGAACCACAAGTAATGCCTACAGTGCACCGCGTATGAGAGGCACTGACGGCGCTACATCCCGACGGAGGTTAGGAAGCATAAGAAAAAATTTATGATTACACAGAGACACCGAATGTCAATGTATCTGATGTATTTCTTTCATTGTCCCGCGAGAAGTTATTTATTTATCCTAGAATACTTATTTTAGCGTCCTTTACAAGACAGATTGTCTTAATTGACAACCCCCCCCCCCCACACAAAAAAAGGGTTAAAAATGCAAGGTTAAAGTGACGAATGACAGTCTACCAAAAATAAATAAATAAATATATAAAAAATAAACAAATTATACTTCCTGGAAAACAAGACATTTGCCAGAAGTAGGGTATAGTAACATTTTAATTTTCATTTGCATTATGTAAAACTCAGACAGATTGCCCTTCCAACGGTGCACAGTTCATTGCTAATTACTTCAGCAACTGCGCAGCAAAGCACGTTTCCCTACATGCTGACGGCATTTTTGCACACGAATATATCTAAAACGGGTTTATTAGACGAAGGGCAGATTTTATCTTTACCTGGTATTTCTCTACATTGCGATTTAATAAACAATAGGATAATGAATTTCACATACTGTATGCGAAGTGGCATTTGCAAAATTATTTGAACTGTGGTGTTGATTTTTAAGGCACGGGCACCCAGAAGCAAATATCATATTCGTATTATCCAACACCATATAATGTTGTTACTTTCTTCTTAAAGAGTAAAGTTCCTGAGGAACAGAAAACGTATGAAGAATTACTGTATCTCGCAAACGACGAATGAGAGACCAACTAAAAAAAGATTAATATATTGAGGTAAACTGACTATGACGGATACTAAGTACCTACCGGCTTGTATGCCGAATATACGAAGAGTTGAAACGGAAATTGACAAAAAAAAAAAAAAAAAAAAAAAAGTCTGAAAAAGGTGTAACACCAGGAAAACTTCGCGGTTGTTCTATAAAACAACTGTTAAGAGAGGGTGCAAAGTAAGATGGAAGAAAGAGACTATGAACGGAGGTACAGTAAAAGGAATGAAAGAAGTTACAGCTAGGGACGGAAGGGACGCTGCAAAGAGTCGTAGGTTATGCCCACTGTGCGCCTCATGAGGTGCACTGACGGCACTACCACCCTTCAACGGGAGCTTGCATGCTGCTAATGAAACTAAAAAAGAATTAGAAATACGACTCCATCCCTCTCACGAAACCAGAAGGAAATTTTTTTTTTTTGCAGTTGTATTTTGCAACAGAGGTGAATTCGACAGCGACAAGCAGTGATAATTGGACACTTGATCTTTTAATTAGATCCCGGATGACACTCACGGGGACTCATCAGGAGGCAATAAGGATTGATTTCACTCCGCTTGAAGCGAGGAACTGTCACAGGCGAGTTTCTGTGTCCCTTTATGAAGAAAAGGTCTTATTACCCGATGGAACTCGGTTATGGCAACCCCCTCCTCCCCCGCCTCCGCCCGGCAGGTGCTCCAGATTTGGAAAATGAACCGGTAAGATGTGTAGGTGTTTTATACAATTAAATTTTTATGTACAGTGTTTTATATATATACATATACATATATATATATATATATATATATATATATATATATATATATATGTTATATCTTGCAATGGCGGTATGGTTTAAGGCTTCACTGTGTGTCCTGAATTTGTTGGTTCGATGGTTCATGCCCGTCAGCCGACAAATTTCTTATCGACTAAAACATTCCTCTTCGGTTAACTTATATGAAAATATATTAATTCCGAGGTAGAGCGAATCGGATATTAAAGAACATTTGTAGCTCGATGCATATATATATATTATATATATATATATATATATATATATGTATATATATACATATCTATATATATACATATGTATATATATATATATATATATATCATATATATATATATTATATATATATATATAATTATATTATATTATATAATAATAAATATTATAGTATATATATATCTATATATATATATAAGTATATATATATATATTATATATATTATACTATATATATATATATACACACATGCATACACACATATATAAAATCACAACTGCCATTACTTCCCCAAGGTAGGCCAAACCAAAAGCTGAAAACGTAATGAATACATATTTGCATTTTGTTTACAAAAAGGATGAGGCTGCGAGCCGCCCCCAGTCCTATCACGATGAGCAACCTCTCATACATGACGTCGTTTCTTAGGCTAGAGGGCGACTGTCTTTAAAGAGCACAAAAGATGTCTTACAGACTATCATGTGGCCATCGACTACTTAAATCTCTTGGTTCTCAAGCATCTCAATAACTCAATAACAGTTCTTGACATATATATCCGTTTTACCAGGGAGAGAAAAAAAGGAGCTTATTTTTCAAAAAAACCTCCTTTACTCGGGACGATTCATTCAGCGTAAAGACTCGCTTCTTCCCGACTTTTCAAGGCCAAGATCACGTCAACGCCGTCAAACAATCACGAGTAAAAAAAAAAAGAAGAAAAAAAAAAATCGGGTGCAATACATTTTTCATCAGACAGTCTTGTCAGTGATGTTGAGACTAAATATGTGGAAGTGGAAGATATCTATTTTAAATTAATACGAATGTGGGATTGTATTTTCTGTTTCTCGTTGTCTTAGAAACGCTTTGTGGTACAAAAGTTTGAAAGGATGACCTCCATTACGATGAACAGATTAATCAGGAAAGCAATACGATGTTTAAAATATTGATACCTATATATAAAGCAAATCAGCGCAAAAGTACTTGTATACATAAATACAATGCAATCTAGAAGTAAGTCCTAAATAGGAATAAAATACCAACTGTATTTTACTACAGGTTCTCGTGATCTTATGAATGAATTCTTGGGTATCGTTTGAAATATAAATGAAGCTTAAAAACTTAAATGAAGCTAAAAACTCTTGACCTGAGAAAGACTTCAGTGGCGAGAACACTTTAAAAAGTATTATTTATTTGCATTCGTATTATTTTCACTACGAATAGAAACGCCATCGAATTAAAGAGATCTCTTGCTATTCATGGGTGCAAATACTGACCCTGGAGAGAGAGAGAGAGAGAGAGAGAGAGAGAGAGAGAGAGAGAGAGAAGGAGAGAGGAGAGAGAGAGAGAGAGAGAGAGAGAGAGAACAAACGGGTGCAAATACTGACCCTGGAGAGAGAGAGAGAGAGAGAGAGAGAGAGAGAGAGAATAAACAGGTGTAAATACTGTCCTAGGAGAGAGAGAGAGAGAGAGAGAGAGAGAGAGAGAGAGAGAGATAAACAGGTGCAAATACTGTCCTAGAGAGAGAGAGAGAGAAAGAGAGAGAGAGAGAGAGAGAGAGAGAGAGAGAGAGAGAGAATAAACGGGTGCAAATATTGACCCTGGAGAGAGAGAGAGAGAGAGAGAGAGAGAGAGAGAGAACAAACGGATGCAAATACTGATCCTTACCTTACCTTACCTTACAGACCTTACAGTTCGTTCGGGTTGCCCCAGGTCCCTCAGTGTGAGGCACCTCTAATGTCTACCAGAGAGTTGCTAGTACATCTTCCGGTATATTTTGCATCTTCCAATCTTGGATGGTCTGGGATGCAGTTTAGATATTTGTCGAGCTTATTCTTAAACACATCTACGCTCATTCCTGATATATTCCTCAGATGAGCTGGCAACGCATTGAATAGACGCTGCATTATCGATGCTGGTGCGTAGTGGATTAATGTCCTGTGTGCTTTCCTTATTTTTCCTGGTATAGTTTTGGGCACTATTAATCTACCTCTGCTTGCTCTTTCTGATATTTTTAGTTCCATGATGTTTTCTGCTATTCCTTCTATCTGTTTCCATGCCTGAATTATCATGTAGCATTCTCTTCTCCTTTCTAGACTATATAACTTTAAGGATTGTAGTCTTTCCCAGTAGTCAAGGTCCTTAACTTCTTCTATTCTAGCTGTAAAGGACCTTTGTACACTCTCTATTTGTGCAATATCCTTTTGATAGTGTGGGTACCATATCATATTGCAATATTCAAGTGGACTACGAACATATGTTTTATAAAGCATAATCATGTGTTCAACTTTTCTTGTTTTGAAGTGCCGTAACAACATTCCCATTTTTGCTTTACATTTTTGCCAAAAGAATTGCTATTTGATCATTGCATAACATGTTTTTTTTTTTTTTTCCTATCATCATCACACCAAGGTCTTAAAATGCTTCCTTATTTGTGATTGTCTCATTATTAGGTCCCCTATATGCATATAGCTTTCCTTCTCTGTCTCCATAATTTATTGATTCAAATTTATCAGAGTTAAATACCATCCTATTTACCTCTGCCCAATCATATACTTTGTTAAGGTCTCTTTGTAGAGCGTTCCTATCTTCATCACAAGTAATTTCTCTACTTAATTCTTGTGTCATCAGCGAAACTACTCACTACCGAATCCTTAACATTACTGTCTATGTCTTCAATCATAATAACAAACAGTATTGCAGCTAACACCGTACCTTGTGGCACACCAGATATTACCTTGGCTTCATCCGATTTCTCGTCGTTTGCAATAACTATTTGTTTTCTGTTGTGTAAAAATTCTTTTAACCATCTTCCTACTTTATCCACGATATTGTGTTTTCTAATTTTCTTTGCTAATATATTAGATCTACCTTGTCAAAAGCTTTTGCAAAGTCTAGATAAACCACATTTGTTTCATTTCCGCTTTTCATATTTTTGTATATGTTCTCACGGTGGACTAACAGTTGGGTTTGTGTACTTTTTCCGGGTACAAAACCATGTTGTCCTATATTAAACAAATTATTTTTTTATTAAATGTTTCATAATATTTTTCTTCATTACCCTTTCATACACTTTCATAATATGTGATGTTAGACTCACAGGCCTATAATTACTTGCCTCTAGTCTTGATCCACTTTCGAAAGTAGGGGTGATATATGCTAATTTGTGCTCATCATAAATCTTGCCTGTATCTACACTTTGTCTTAATAATATTGCAAGTGGCTTTGCGATAGAATGAACTACTTTCTTTAACAAAATAGCAGGAACTCCATCAGGCCCTGCTGAAGCTACATTTTTAATTTCCTTCCAATTGCCTGCACAATATCAACTTCCTTAATTTCTATGTCAGCTAAATATTCACTATTTTCGTCCCTTACTTCTATATCATTATCTTCATTATCTATTCTAGGGGTGAATTCTCTCTTATATCGTTCTGCCAGTATGTTGCAAATTTCCTTTTTTTCATTCGTTAATTTCCCTTCAATTCTTAGAAGGCCTATTTCTATTCTTCTTTTAATCATCTTTTTTGCGTATGAGTATAATAGTTTGGGGTTTTGCTTGATATTTATTAGGGTTTTTTTTTCCAAGTCCCGTTTTTCATTTTCTTTTGATTGTATAATCTTTTGTTCTGCATTTTCTATCTTACTTTTTAGTTCTATAACTTTCCATGCATTTTTTTCTTTTTCTTTTGCAAGACCTTTTTTCCACTTTCTGATTTTCTGGAACAAGATCCTTCTGTCTCTTGGTATGCATGACTGATGTTTACTTTTCTTCTTCGGTATATATCCACTATTTTCTCTAATATTTTATATGATATCTCCGTATTTACCCTTATGTCATCACTTACGAAAATGTTATCCCAATCTTTGTTTAATTCTTCATTTATTTCTGACCATTTTATATTTTTACTGTAGAAGTTGTATTTTCCATATCCTTCCCACTTTTTCATTTCTTGCTTATTTCTGTTTTCACTTGCTTTGGAATGGACTGTTAATTCTATGACATTATGGTCTGAAATACTCGCATTATAAACTATTATTTCTTTAACATAATTCACCTCGTTCACAAATACTAGGTCTAAAGTATTTTCCTTTCTTGTTGGCAGGTGATTTATTTGTTGAATGTTGTATTCTAGTAGCATATCTAATAGCTTTTCGAATTGCCTCTCATCTTCTGCACTACTATTACTCTCTTTTTTATATGTATAAGTACAACCACAATCTCCTATTCGTTCTTTCCAGTCTACGAAAGGAAAGTTGAAGTCTCCAGATAGGAGAATAGTCCAGTCCTTGTGATTTCTACATATATTATCCAATTTTTCTATTATTAAGTCAAACTCTTTAGTATTAGGAGGTCTATATATTACTATGTTCATTAATTTTTCAGATTCAAATTCTATCGCTATTAGTTCACATTCTAAGTTACTATATTTCTCATATATTTTCCCTTATTTTTTGTCTTTCCCATATATTGCGGTTCCCCCTTGATTCCTATTTTTTCTATCTGATCTCTAAGTTTGGAACCCTTTTATTTGATCATCATTCCCAGTCTCTTGGGAATACCAGGTTTCACTTATATTCATTATATCTATTTTCTTTTCAATTTGGGTAGTTCTTCTAAGTACTCTATTTTTCTTTTTGAGTTACTCGTAACTAAACCCTGCGCATTCATCACTATGATGGTTTGCGTGTTTTGTCTCTTCATTTAATATGGTAGTAATAAGGATTTTCCCATGTCTCTTTCCTGTTCTGGTATGTTGCTCTTTTTTTTTCATTTCCAGAAATTCTGACATTAAAAAATCCAACTTTTCCATAATAATTGACCTTCCTTCATCATAATTATTCATTTTGTGTCTGAATCTGCAATTTTCTCCGTTTCTGCAATATCCTCTTGCATAATAAATACAGTTATTATCTCTTGAGTAGAATTTTGGAGCTGATACTTTGAAATTTTTTGCTGACATCTCTGCATATCTCGTTGATGGCTTGCTTTTTCTTTTACCTGATATTCTTTATTTCTCTCTTTATTTGTTTCTTTCTTATTTTGGATTTTATTACTTGATTGATTATTTATTTGACATACCTTAGGATGTTTGTAGTAACATCTTTCTCCAAATCTGCAATTCCCTCTTTTCAAAAGGTTGCAGACTTTGTCTTTTTTGTCTATTTTTTCCTCTTTCCCGTCATTGTGTAGATCTGGGTAGAGCCTCTTCGGGATTTTCTTTTGTGTTGTCATATCGTAATTTATTTCTTCGTAAGTATGCTGCTTTATTGCCTCATATGTAGTATCAATGAGTATCTCTGCATCCATACTTTTATCTTGTTCTTTGTTTTCCTTATTTTTTTCTGTCATTTCAGTTTTGTTTACTTCTCTTCCGTTTTCCTCTTCTTCTTCTTCCTCTTCCTCTTCTTCTTCATCCTCAACTATTTGTACCTTCAATCTTGATTTAAAACATTGTCTATCCATGATAGACATGTTGAGCTAAAAAATCTTGTATCTTTTCTCATATCTTGCATTACCTCAGCACATTGTGGATGGGTTGGAATGTTGCATGCAGCACATTTTCTGATTAGGTTTTGTGGATTAACTATGCTATACCACACCTGGAGAGAGAGAGAGAGAGAGAGAGAGAGAGAGAGAGAACAAACGGGTGCAAATACTGATCCTGGAGAGAGAGAGAGAGAGAGAGAGAGAGAGAGAGAGAGAAAAAAGAAGAGAGAATAAACAGGTGTAAATACTGTCCTAGGAGAGAGAGAGAGAGAGAGAGAGAGAGAGAGAGAGAGAGTAAACAGGTGCAAATACTGTCCTAGGAGAGAGAGAGAGAGAGAGAGAGAGAGAGAGAGAGAGGACATGTTTCATATTGGACAGGGGAGCAACCAATGACGTATTAAACCGGAGTTTTTGGTTTCCTGAAAGTTGCTAGTCTTTCAACTATCTAACATATAAGGCAATTATATTTAGTAAAAAAAAATTATAATAATACACTGCATGAGAAACGCAAACAAATGATCTTACGGACCTTGTCCATAAATATTTTTAACATTACTGTGGCTTTTAATTCTCAAAAGTAGGACTAACAAGCCTTAATCACCTTTTGCGAGCTGGAAATCAATCCTATGATACAGCAGAATCATTTTGCATTAATTAATTGCACCATCGCAAATAGAGGCTCTCTCTCTCTCTCTCTCTCTCTCTCTCTCTCTCTCTCCTCTCCCAGCAGCCAGCATTCGCCTGGCGCGACCATTCAAGAATTTCGTGGGGGTCCTCCATGAATACCGTCCGCGGATAATTCCATCCCAGTCAGCTAATTTCACCAGCGAATTATCGTTAGTGATGCATACGACCGTTCCCTCACGATCCGCTGCATTTGCCAGAGGGTGCACATGATAATTAATCCGGAGATTAGAGAGAGAGAGAGAGAGAGAGAGAGAGAAGAGAGAGAGAGGTGATGGACTACGATTATAAACTCCGCAACTTCATCGCCTCCAGCACTAGTGTCCACCGGGGGCCGGTGGTTTTCCCGCCTGATTTTCCCGCCAATTTTGGCGTCACTAGCACTGATTCTCCGCCCCCCACAGAAATGTTCACCAATTTTACCCCGATGTGATTAATTAGTTTCCGTCAGAAAATGGAGGGTTTTGGGGGCTGGGTGGAGGGGGGGAGGGGTTTATTTGGTTGGTTGGTTATCAAGCAGAGCAAAAACGTTGAGCTCCATACCTTCAATTTCCATGATGCATCGCTGATCCGTACGTACCTATTTTAACACTAGCTGCTTATTGTGAAGAAATATCGCAATTAAAGGAAAGAGATGATTTACACAGCAGCTTCCCCAAAATTCCCTTTCGTTCCCCCCTCACGAAGATGAAAGCGAGTCTAATTTACCTGCAAACTTCACACTGCATAATTTTGGAAAACGAATCGAGAAAGAGGCGTGGGATACGATGGTTATGTCTAGCAATGAAATTCCCAATTTTTGAGTGATCCAAAGAGGAATACTCAACCCGTGATATCTCTATCTGTCTATCTACCTAATCTATCTCTCACTCTCCACCTCTTATGGCTTGATGGAGATTCACAATTAAATCACTGTTTCCCATCTACCAGACCTACGATCAGTGTCTGCGGTATATTGAATTCAGTATCAATGGGCTAAGTGTGACTTTTTTGAAAATAAAAAGCGCCATCAGCAATATCATTGACTGTTTGTTATATATATAAAACATTAATATAAATATGAATTTCAATACGGTAATATCTAGTGATTTTGTTATCGCTTCCTTGGCTGTCAATACACACACACACTTGTAGATATATATTATATATATATATATATCTATATATATAGTATATATATATATATATAATATATATATATATGTAATACACCCTTCCGGAGTTGATGCGTTCTCTCGTTGTGTATGAATATACTTGTCCAAAACTGTAATTTTGGATACTTGTCCAAAATGTAATTTTGGAAATTACGTCGGATCTACCTGACGCTTACTGAAAGTCCGCATCGATTCCCATAGAGGTGTCAGTTATCGCACTGGGTGCATTTTAAAATCAAAAGAATTTTCGGCTATAAGAAAGCATTCAAATTCATGTAAAACTGTCTTTATGTCTAATAATTTAAAAATACTCTGTCAAACTGCTGATTGTCTTTCGCTCCTTCTTTTAGAATCTCTGTACATCACGAAACTGTCTCCTACCTTAAACAACCAAACTACCTCCACACCATTACATATTGTCTAACTGCCTATTACTCACATTCTCTCTCTCTCTCTCCCCCCCGCCCCTTTTCTTATTCCTCTAACATCGCCTTTTGACTATGCTGTTTTCCATTAGTTAATAACCAAACCTTTTAACAGTAAGTCTGGCAGAACGCTGTCCTTGTTTATTTTTTCAATATTTATTTTTCGTTTTGCTTTTGGATCTGTTATTTTACTAAGTTATTCAGTGTTTTAATTTACTTTTAGCTGAAAGTCACTTTGTAGTTTTTCTTTTTCTTTTAGCTTAATGACAAACTATATTTCTTACGATTATTAGGTTATTTTACCTTACTTTTTAATATTGTAAAAATTAATTCTATTTACGGCCCTGAAGACGGGAAAGGATTCCCGAAACGTAGGTGTAAATAAAAAGAAGAAATGATCTCCAGTCTTCTCGCTGTCCTCATTCATATATATATGAAATTAAAAGTAATCCTGCTTCACCGTCATCAACAAAGAAACGTTTTACACTCCATGGCAATCATATCTATTTATTATCACATCACAAACCCATATATACATCTGTCACGACAGGTCCATCTTCATTAACGAGCTTTCCAGAAGGTTAGTTTTCTTGAGAGAAGCGTGACTAATATTTCTGGGTAGATGATTTTCAGTATGGATACCTGGCTCTCTCTCTCTCTCTCTCTCTCTCTCTCTCTCTCTTCCTCACGTCTCCTCTCTCTCTCTCTCACGTATTTTAAGTATGGATATCTGGCTCTCTCTCTCTCTCATGTGATTTTAAGTATGGATACCTGGCTCTCTCTCTCTCTCTCTCTTACGTGGATTTTAAGTATGGATATCTGGCTCTCTCTCTCAATCTCTCTCTCTCTCTCTCTCTCTCTCTCTCTCTCTCTCCTCTCACGTGATTTTAAGTATGGATACCAGTAGAGTAAAAGACCCCATATAGACTCCACTTCTCTAATCACCCCCCCCCCCCCTCCCCCTCCTGATAAGCTCATGTACGTACGTCAGGCCTGATAAGGGGCTTGGCAACCCCCCAAACCCCAAAAAGGGGCGGGGCAACCCCCCAAACCCTAAAAAGCAGGGGCGGGGCAACCCCCCAAACCCCAAAAAGGGACGGGGCAACCCCCCAAACTTTTGGGGCGTGGCCACCCTGACCCCAAATCGACTCCACTATTCTGGGGGGCGTGGCCACCCCTGACCCCAAATCGACTCCACTTGTCTTATATGCTCATATACGTAGATGACGTGCAAAAGGGGGCGTGGCCACCCTTGACCCCAAATCGACTCCACATTATTGATGAGCTCATGCACGTCCATGAGGTCCAAAAGGGTTGGGGGCGTGGCCACCTGTGACGTCACGAAACCCTACGGGAATAAAACCATCATATCATCTCCCTGACCCCAAATTGACTCCACTTTCCTACCCCTCCGTGACGTCACGTAACTATACAGGAATAAAACCATCATTTCATCTCCCCCCCCCCCCCCCGATCCCAAATAGACTCCACTTTTCTAACCCCCGTGACGTTACGTAACTCTACGGGAATAAAACCATCATTTCATTCCCCCGACCCCAAATTGACTCCACTTCCCTTATTACAAACGTTGATAAGACTCGGTCTCGAAGTTGATGTAATAAGGAAAGTGTACAAATTCAAACAGGATTTTTATTTGAGGGAATATATTCTGGAGAATGCCGAAAGGCGTGCTAAAGAGACTGATCCGGACAAGAGGAACACCATCAAAATCATAATGAATGGTCTTTTCGGTGTTACTATTAAAAATTAATTGAATTATTCTACCCGAACTGTCGTCACCACCGCTGAAGCCTCTCTCCTCAGGAATGTGTCCAAAAACACGTACAAGTCTTTGGAAAAACTGGGTAACGACAGGTACATTGTGAACCATTGCAAAGAGTCTGTTATGGCTGAATCCCCGATTTATATTGGTTTCAGTATACTAGACATGGCAAAGGATATGATGTATCGGTTCTATTATGACGTTCTTCGAAAGCAGTATGGACACAGAGTTCAGCTCCTTTATACCGACACTGACAGCTTGATCTTTTCCCTGGTGACTGATAACCTCAATCGAAAACTGAAGGGTGTGCTCAAACCCTACATGGATTTGAGTAACTTCCCCAAAACTCACGAACTGTGTGATGAGTCACGTAAGGGGGAACTCTGGTTAGTCAAGGTTGAAATGGAGGCTGAACTCATGAGGGAATTTATCGGCGTTAAACCTAAAGTTTATTCGTATCTGACGGAAACTAGTCGTAGTAACACCTTGAAAGATGTACAAAGGTGCTGGCAAAAGACCATTCCGCATGACCAGTATCGAGCTGTAATCGAAAAGAATGAGATTACTTATACTCGTGTGCACAATTTGCAAAGAGTAGGAGGCACGATGTGTCATACGAGCCAGCGAAAGGTATCTCTCTGTCCTTTAGAGGACAAGAGATATTATGTGACACCTTATAAATCGTTGGCGTATGGACATCCAGACATTGGGGTGGAGGAGGGTATGGCGGAGGAGGGGGAGGGGGAGGAGGAGGGGCTAGAGAGGGCAGTGGTGGTGCCAGCAGTAGCGGCAATCTCTCCAATTTTAAATATTCCCGCTCCTAGCACCTCGAGAATTCCTACTCCTCCTATTCCTCCGACCCTACACCCATCACATCATTTCCCACGGGTGAAAGGATGTTCAGAACATTGAAGAGAGAATAGTAAAATATACAATGTTAATTCCTCTCTCTCTTTGACGTCTTTGACTTTTCCTCGACAGGAAATGGTTTCACCCTCTCCTACAGTTAAACGGAGGTGTATCACACCTTGACCTGGTGTCATAGTTTGTATATTTTACAATATATTTTATCCTATATTCATATATTTTGATATATTATATTGTCTATAATGTATTTTTACTATATATTCATATACACAGTTGGTTTTTTTATATTTTTAAATTATTATATTGTATTTTTATTATAGATTGCATTTTTACTGTACGTTGTATTTTTATATTGTAGGAAAAAACCTGTATATATTTCATTATGAAAATTAAACAAATATTATTGCCGTCAACTTCCATTCACCCTAATTATCATTAAGGCTTGTATATAAAAGGAGCGCATAAATTACACAACTATAGTCTTCAACGCGTTAACATCATGGCCGCGACAGGTCCCTCCCCTGGGCAGTTGTTAGACCCGCTCGCTAATCCCGCTCATGATTCATCATCCCGGGGTTTAGTAACAGTGGCAAGTCCGGCCTATGTCAAAAAATCATTGAACTCTATGAAACGCGTTTCCAATACATTTTATATTGCGGGGTATCTGAACACCCCCTCGAAACGCATCCCTCAATAGGTCCCAAATTTAAAGTATCCAAAGAAATTTTAAATCCCTTTGATTACGCTGAAAAGGGGGAGACGGGGGTTAATAAAGGTCTATTAGTCATACTCGACGATTGCTTCCTCGAGGCTAGTGATAATAAATTTGTCACTAATGCCTTCACAGTGGGACGTCATTCATCTATTTCAGTTATATTCATAATGCAGAATGTGTTTCATTCGGGCAAGTTTAATAGAAGTATAAGCCTGAATTGTTCACATTATATTCTAATGAAAAATCGTGATTTTAGTCAAATTGAAACTTTAGGTCGGCAGTTATTCGGCCGTCAAAAAAGCTTCAGCCTTTTCAGACATATATGAAAAGGCCCTATCCCTATCACATAAGTGCTACAGTTATTTGTTAGTAGACTTCGCTCCGTCAACACCTGAACTGTTACAGCTCCGAACTAATACTCTGGGTGAAACGGAATATCAAATAGCTTACCAATATGGATAAAGAGCGGATAAAATTGCTAAAAACTTTGTACGGAGATGCACGGGGTGTGGGTAGTTTCAGCGGGGTGGACTCTTTATTCAGAGTAGCTAAAAATCTGAATAGCCAAATTATGCGTGAAAATGTTAAAGAATTCTTACGTGGGCAAAAGTCTTACACACTGCATATAGTCACTCGGGTGGGAAGGTGACATGCGAAAAACAAGATGGCGAGTGTGTGGAAGAAAAGAAACATGTTGGATGCGTGGGTGGCTTATTAACATTTTAGGAACAATGATACCGGAGCTGTTTAATCACGTGATACTGATTTTGATAAAATGGATGCAGGCGCATCTTTAATGAGTCATATGGTAGGTATATGACCTTTGGCATGAGGAAATGATAAGGCTTGTTTATTCGTGTGAGTGTGAATCATAGCAGGGAGTGAGGGAGGCTTGATGGTTCGTCACAACTATTTTGTAATCAGTGTTTGTGATAGAGGGAGCTCACATTGCGGGATTTTCGTAGCGATACTGATATTGATAAAATGGATTCAGGCGCATCTTTAATGAGTCATATGGTGGGTATATGACCTTTGGCATTAGGAAATGATAAGACTTGTCTTGGTTGACTTATTTTACAATTTATCCACAGCTCCTTGAAGATTCGGTATTTTACTCAAGCACTCCAAAAACGCCTAACCAAAGCTATTAAATACAACTTATACAAGAGACCGAAACCATCCAATTACCCGGGAATTAATTGTTCCATACATCGGCAACATCGAATAAAAACTTTCAAGTTCCTCGTTGGACGAGTGGTTTTCGTGCTCGGCTACCAATCCGGTGGTCCGAAGTTCGATTCTCGGCTCGGCCAACGCGGAATCAGAGAAATTTATTTCTGGTGATAGAAATTCATTTCTCGATATAATGTGGTTCGGATCACACAATAAGCTGTAGGTCCCGTTGCTAGGTGACCAATTGGTTCCTAGCCACGTAAAAATATCTAATCCTTTGGGCCAGTCCTAGGAGAGCTGTTAATCAGCTCAGTGGTCTGGTAAAACTAAGATATACTTAACTTAACTTCACTTCTGGCATACCTGTTCAATCTGAATCCCTCGCATATGGCATTCTTGCATTCGTTATCAAATTTGTGGCTCTTCAATTCTGACCAAGCAATTTATGTAGATTTACATCCCGTACTTAAAAGTTAACCTGACATAAAACATGTAAGAGTTTTTAAAGAAAGAAGAATATCCTTGTTCCTGAACGTATCAAGACAAGAGATAATCATGAAAGAGAATATATACCGGTGACGAAGGTACAGATGTCTATCATTCTGAATGACTTAACTTTCTACCAAACGAAAATACCGGACTGAAGGTGAAATCAATATATGATTTGACCTCATCAGGAAAAACAGGAGGAAGTACTGGTTTTCACAAGGAACCATAAGACTGACGATGACTTTTTTTTCCACAGCAAGTAAAATAGTTCTCAAAGCCACCGTTTAGCCAAAGTGCTCTGCTATAATTCTTCAAGAGGTAGGGCAGATCTGCAACTATCTTGAGAATTAAATTAAATTTTTTTTTTGGGGGGTAGGGGTGTTACTGGACTAGAAAATGACGTTGTGTAGCCCGCCTTCTACACTCTGTAAATATATATATATATATATATATATATATATATATAATAGTATATATATATATATATATATATATATATTATATATATTATATATATATATATATATATATATATATATATATATATATATATATATATATATATATAGAAATGACGTTGTGTAGCCCGCCTTCTACACTCTGAAATATATATATATATATATATATTTGGAATTCAGGTTTTTATATTTTCTCTCTCCTTGCATGTCAGCCTCTTCTATGGATGCTTTTTTATTGGATAATATTACGATTAACTTTATATAGATTCAGGAATAAAATCTGTTCCCAGTGTCTTATGCTGAAAAGATATGGCGTTTACCGACAAAGACATACATACATACATACATGTACACACATATTATAATATATATATATATATATATATATATATATATATATATATATGCATGAATACTTATCACATCACCGTGATTCATATAAATCATTCGAGCTACAAATGTCCTTTAATATCTAATTCGCTTCTACCTCGGAATTGGATATATTTTCATATATGTACCGAGGGGAATTTTTTAGTTGATAAATAATTTCGTTCCCGCATGGGATCGAACCACCGTCCAGTTGGACGGGAACGAAATCAGGAACGGACAGTGACGCTACCGAATCTGCTATCAGAGACGAAATTATTATCAACTAAAAAATTCCCCTCGGTACATATATGAAAATATATCAATTCCGAGGTAGAGCGAATTAGATATTAAAGGACATTTGTAGCTCGAATGATATATATGCATATATATATATGTGTGTGTGTGTGTATATATATATATATATATATATATATATATATATATTATATGATGTATATATATATATATATATATATATATATAATATATATATATACATATATATACATATATATCTATATATATATATATATATATATATATATATATATATATATATATTCCTTATCTCTCTCATTCCTTCCATCTACTCCCTCCCCCACCAGCCCCCTTTGTTAGCGTGAGACAATAACCTCCCCATTGATTTGCACTTGAAGGGAATTAATTCAGGTAAATTAGATTCCCATGTCCTGGGTCTGCGTGGCGGAAATCCATTAATTAATTACATCAAATAAATATTTAATCAGTCCATATTTATTTCAACCGCTTCTCCCGTGAATGACCTGCCGCCGCTCGGAAAAGACGGGCTATTTATAAATCGGTGTTTTTGAAGGGTTCTTTCGAATCGCTCATCTGAATGGATGGAGGAGTTGATGTGTGTCTAAGTCAGTTTCATTTACCATACTTTTTCTTTTTCATTATTATTGCTTTCTTTAGAATATATATATTTTTTATTTTTCTCTTTTTTATCAGGTTATTCTGATGGGTATAATACCTACTTCATTATCAAGCGGATTTCTAATAGTCTTCCTCTATTTCAGTTTTTTTATCCTTGCGTTTGATTCATTAACCATATTTCTTTTATTATTTTCTTTCTTTAGAATATATATATTTTTTCATTTTTCTCTTTTTTATCCAGTTATTCTGATGGGTATAATACCTACTTCATTATCAAGCGGATTTTCAATACTGTCTTCTATTTCAGTTTTTTATCCTTGCGTTTCATTCATTAACCATATTCCTTTTATTATTGCTTTCTTTAGAATATTCTAATTTTCGTCTTTTTAGCGGGGTAATCTGCGATTATACCTTCTTGGTTATCAAGCCGATTATACTCAATAATGTCTCTTCTTGAATCTTAATATATTTATCCTTGTGTTTCATATCTATACAAATATATACATTCTATATATATACATACATGCATATATATATAATATATATATATATATATATATATATATATATATATATATATATATATATGTATATATACATATATATATATATATATATATATATATTATATATATATATATATATATATATATATATATATATACGTATATGTATGTTGTGTGTGCGTGCGTGTGCAGTATATTACTGAATATGAGTAGTTCTTTCTAGTCTTACATTTACAACTGATAGCGTTTCTACAATTCGTCGCTTTACAGTTTTCATATCCATGACGGCACTGCATTATTCAATCTTCGTAAACAATCTTTCATTTAATGGCTGAAAAAAAAGCACTTAAGAAAGAAGTGAGATGAATGAATATTGATAGAGCAACTATGGTTATTTTCACTGTTTCTACCATTTATTTTCCTACTCCCAACAGGTAAATCTATCCAAAACTATATATTTGATATAACTGATATAATAATAATAATAATAATAATAATAATAATAATAATAATAATAATAATAATAATAATAATAATAATAATAAGCCCCAGGTCCCGATGAAGTCCATGGATACTGGCTCAAAAACTTCAAGGCCCTACACACACGAATAGCAGAACAACTCCAGCATTGTATCTCAAATCACCATGCACCCAAATGGATGACCACAGGAAGAACATCCTTAGTACAAAAAGACAAGAGTAAGGGAAATATAGCCAGTAACTACAGGCCTATCACCTGCCTACCAATAATGTGGAAGTTACTAACAGGTATCATCAGTGAAAGGCTATACAACTACCTAGAGGAGACAAACACCATCCCCCACCAACAGAAAGGCTGCAGAAGGAAGTGTAGGGGCACAAAAGACCAGCTCCTGATAGACAAAATGGTAATGAAGAACAGTAGGAGAAGGAAAACCAACCTAAGCATGGCATGGATAGACTATAAGAAAGCCTTCGACATGATACCACACACATGGCTAATAGAATGCCTGAAAATATATGGGGCAGAGGAAAACACCATCAGCTTCCTCAAAAATACAATGTGCAACTGGAATACAATACTTACAAGGTCAGGAATAAGACTAGCAGAGGTTAATATCAGGAGAGGGATCTTCCAGGGCGACTCACTGTCCCCACTACTCTTCGTAGTAGCCATGATTCCCATGACAAAAGTACTACAGAAGATGGATGCCGGGTACCAACTCAAGAAAAGAGGTAACAGAATCAACCATCTGATGTTCATGGACGACATCAAGCTGTATGGTAAGAGCATCAAGGAAATAGATACCCTAATCCAGACTGTAAGGATTGTATCTGGGGACATCAGGATGGAGTTTGGAATAGAAAAATGCGCCTTAGTCAACATACAAAAAGGCAAAGTAACGAGAACGGAAGGGATAAAGCTACCAGATGGGAGCAACATCAAACACATAGATGAGACAGGATACAAATACCTGGGAATAATGGAAGGAGGGGATATAAAACACCAAGAGATGAAGGACACGATCAGAAAGAATATATGCAGAGACTCAAGGCGATACTCAAGTCAAAACTCAACGCCGGAAATATGATAAAAGCCATAAACACATGGGCAGTGCCAGTAATCAGATACAGCGCAGGAATAGTGGAATGGACGAAGGCAGAACTCCGCAGCATAGATCAGAAACCAGGAAACATATGACAATACACAAAGCACTACACCCAAGAGCAAATACGGACAGACTATACATAACACGAAAGGAAGGAGGGAGAGGACTACTAAGTATAGAGGACTGCGTCAACATCGAAAACAGAGCACTGGGGCAATATCTGAAAGCCAGTGAAGACGAGTGGCTAAAGAGTGCATGGGAAGGAGGACTAATAAAAGTAGACGAAGACCCAGAAATATACAGAGACAGGAGAAAGACAGACAGAACAGAGGACTGGCACAACAAACCAATGCACGGACAATACATGAGACAGACTAAAGAACTAGCCAGCGATGACAATTGGCAATGGCTACAGAGGGGAGAGCTAAAGAAGGAAACTGAAGGAATGATAACAGCGGCACAAGATCAGGCCCTAAGAACCAGATATGTTCAAAGAACGATAGATGGAAATAACATCTCTCCTATATGTAGGAAGTGCAATACGAAAAATGAAACCATAAACCACATAGCAAGTGAATGCCCGGCACTTGCACAGAACCAGTACAAAAAGAGGCATGATTCAGTGGCAAAAGCCCTCCACTGGAGTCTGTGCAAGAAACATCAGCTACCTTGCAGTAATAAGTGGTACGAGCACCAACCTGAAGGAGTGATAGAAAACGATCAAGCAAAGATCCTCTGGGACTATGGTATCAGAACGGATAGGGTGATACGTGCAAACAGACCAGACGTGACGTTGATTGACAAAGTCAAGAAGAAAGTATCACTCATTGATGTCGCAATACCATGGGACACCAGAGTTGAAGAGAAAGAGAGGGAAAAAAATGGATAAGTATCAAGATCTGAAAATAGAAATAAGAAGGATATGGGATATGCCAGTGGAAATCGTACCCATAATCATAGGAGCACTAGGCACGATCCCAAGATCCCTGAAAAGGAATCTAGAAAAACTAGAGGCCGAAGTAGCTCCAGGACTCATGCAGAAGAGTGTGATCCTAGAAACGGCACACATAGTAAGAAAAGTGATGGACTCCTAAGGAGGCAGGATGCAACCCGGAACCCCACACTATAAATACCACCCAGTCAAATTGGAGGACTGTGATAGAGCAAAAAATAATATAATAATAATAATAATAATAATATGGTACCGGTTAATAAGTAAATTATGTAAAAGTATAAATCGTGATTCACGATATGATAATAATAATAATAATAATAATAATAATAATAATAATAATAATAATAATAATATGGTAACCTCCAAAATTTCTAATATAATAGGTAGCGGTTAAGCAGATATCGTGATATAATAATAATAATAATAATAATAATAATAATAATAATAATAATAATAATAATAATAATAATAATAATAGTAATAATAATAATAATTACATGGTAAAATCCAAAATTTGTAATAGGTAGAGGTTAAATATATATTTTTATTAAATAATAATAATAATATGGTAAACTCCAAACTTTCTAATGGGTGAGAGTTGAAGAAAATATCTTAATTTAATAATAATAATAATAATAATAATAATAATAATAATAATAATAATAATAATAATTAATAATAATAATGTCCTCTCTGACGGCAGTGTTTCACCCTGACTGACCATCAGGATAAACCGAACGAACAGACCTTCGTTTAATACGCTTTGGAGAACGGACCCCAGAGCTATTCCCTAATTACTGCCAGCCCACGTTTACATTTATTCTCTCTTTTTTTTCCATAACCGCCTGGCTGTTAAAACCGACGGGCGGGCGCGAACGGACAGACAGACAGACAGATGGACAGACACTCAATCGAATGTATTAATATGCCTCGGAATGCGAGAGTGAGAAAGAGAGAGAGAGAGAGAGACCAAGAAATAGCCAGAGCCGCATTTATCGAAAGCCGATGAAATTGACTGAATCAGTTCATTAAAGATTTACGTTTATCCGAACGTCGGGTCCAGCAGTGCCAATTGCAAACCGTGTTCGTGCAATAAAGAGAATAGACTGCCAGGAATGGCGGCAGTTCTCCTAGGCGGGAACCCCCCTGCACCCCTCGCCCTCCCCCACACCCCCAACTCGGCGAAATTCGGCGAAATTCAAAGGACGGCGAATTTCATTTAGTCAATTCTGTTGCGCCGTTATGCCGTATTTAAATACACTTGCCGGGGGCGAGAACGAAGGATTCGCTTCGGAAATTCGCTCTGTGGGTTTTAGGGATATTGGGTAGCTCACATATATTGCAATATAGAAAAAATAACATTGGAAATACCACATAAATCGCGTTATTTAAAACACAAGATAGACGCGCTTACTAAACCCGCGTACGCATGTTAGCATAAATCCTACAGTTCTGGAAGCCGAGGAGTAACTCGTAAGATAACATCTATATAATCTATATAATTATTCTATCTAATGGTCTCGAGACGGATTAAATTCCTAATTTGCCAGCTGTATAGCGAAGGTAGAAGACGGAGGAAATAAGGAAATGGAAAATAAATTGACCTTGGAAGCATCAAGACGAACCCATTTCGGAAACACACAACCACCGGGATTCACATTAAGAGCATCACACAGACTGATGAATGGAGAGGGGGAAAAACAATGAGGTTATGCTTCTCTTTTAGTTTGTTTGTTTGTTAGTGGGATTACGCAAAAAAAAAGAAAATAAAAATGTTTGTTTGTTAGTGGGATTACGCAAAAAAAAAAAAATAAAAATGTTTGTTTGTTAGTGGGATTACGCAAAAAAAAAAAAAAAAAAAATGTTTGTTTGTTAGTGGGATTACGCAAAAAAAAAAAAAAAAATAAAAATAAAAATATTTGTTTGTTAGTGGGATTACGCAAAAAAGAAAAAAAAAAAAAGAAATGTTTGTTTTGTTAGTGGGATTACGCAAAAAAAAAAAAAAAAAAAAAATGTTTGTTTGTTAGTGGGATTACGCAAAAAAAAAAGAAAATAAAAATGTTTGTTTGTTAGTGGGATTACGCAAAAAAAAAAAAAAAAAAAAAAAGTAAAAAAATGCTCCGACTTCTGCGCAATCTACTTTTCTGTACACCGTACAATCAAGGCCACGGAAAATAGATCTATCTTTCGGTGGTCTTGGTATAATGCTGTATGAGCCGCGGCCCATGAAACTTTAACCACGGCCCGGTTGTGGCCTGGCCTATATCGTTGCCAGAAGCACGATTCAGACGGACTTTAACCTTAAATAAAAATAAAAACTACTGACGCAAGAGGGCTCCAATTTGGAATATTTGATGACTGGAGGATGGATGATTAACATACCAATTTGCAGCCCTCTAGCCTCAGTAGTTTTTAAGATCTGGGGGCGGACAGGAAAAAGTGCGGACAGACAGGTTTTCAGAAAACTTAAGGAAATTTTACCAGAGGTGAGCCTCCTCACTAGAGATCAAATCTTGAGAGAAATACGAATAATACCTTTGGGGAGAAAAACCTAATCGTTGGGGGAGATATGGTGTCTTAGAACGTTCATACTAAACACTGCTTGTCAGTATAGTTAATGTCAAACTGGTTGTGCGCTGATTCCTGACTTTGGAAGTGCAACATGTAACCTATTTTTTATAGTAAAAACGATATGTAACCTATTTATGATAGTGAAAGCGACATGTAACCTATTTATGATAGTGAAAGCGACATGTAACCTATTTTTGATAGTAAAAACATGTAACCTATTTTTGATGGTGAAAACGACATGTAACCTATTTTTGACAGTAAAAACGACATGTAACCTATTTTTGATGGTGAAAACGACATGTAACCTATTTTCGATAGTAAAAACGACATATAACCTATTTTTGATGGTGAAAATGACATGTAACCTATTTTTGATGGTAAAAACGACATGTAACCTATTTTTGATAGTAAAAACGAAGATTTAAGTATATGCAGATTCATAGGATTCGTTCCCACTCTACAAGTTGGTAAAAGATGCCATAAGATGTGAAGGTTAGCTGTATGGTTAACAGAACGAACGTCAAGGAAAAAAAAAACTCTGAGAGCTCGTATAGTTCTCAGCCTTTTAAACAAATTCATGGGCTAAAAGTATAACATAAGGAAACTTATAAAATCTAAAGCCAACTTATTTGTTCAGTACAATTGTGGCATTATTATTATTATTATTATTATTATTATTATTATTATTATTATTATTATTTTATTTATTATTAATTTATTTTATTATTAATTATTATTATTTTATTATTTTCTGGATTCAACTTCTAATACTCTAATGTCCCAAAGATGTTCTTTAACTTTTGCAACTCGTACAAAAAAATTTTTCTACGTTAAAGTTACTTAACATCTCACATGCAACGGCGCAACTGCATTCTGACATCTTCAGAAAAATGCAATATCATTCTTGCATTATTCCCTTTATTTCTTTCCCAGTTTACTGACTAAATTTTAATTTGATAACTTTCCAACAGCCAAATTAGCAGTGCAAAAAAAAAAAAAAAAAAAAAAAAAAAAACAAGCGATGCATGAAAAATGGATCTTTCCGTTTTATAAGTCAAACTCTTGACAGAATGCAACGCAATACGATAAAATGAAAGAGAACAAGAAACAAGAAAGGTGATCGGGTTCTCAGGAGGCCCTAATAGTAGAACTGACCCCTTCCAAAAGCATATCGAAACCATTATTCAATTTGGTTCGGAACTGTTCTGAACAGTTAGCGTTTACGTCTGAGGAATGAAATCATTTTTAACGCGCAGAGTTTTAAGAAATCTTTACCATCACCACATAACTAAACAGGAAGAGGTATTAAGAAATCTTTACCATCATCACAAAACTAAACAGGAAAAGGCATAAAAAAATCTTTACCATCATCACAAAACTAAAGAGAAAAGATATTAAGAAATCTTTACCATTATAAAAAGACTGAAGAGTAAAGGTATTAAGAAAGCTTTACCATCATCACAAAACTAAACAGGAAAAGGCATAAAGAAATCTTTACCATCATCACCAAACTAGAGAGAAAAAGGCATTAAGATCATTTTGACAAAACTGAAGCGAAAAAGACATTAAGAAATCTTTACTATTACCACAAAACATAACAAAAAGGTATCAAGACGCTACCACAAAACTAAACAGAAGGAAAGTATTGAGAAATCTTTACCATGTCCACAATACCAAACAGAAAAATGACCAAATTATCCAATTATTCACTGTGAGTTTTAGTTAACGTACGAAACAATAGCCGTATTTTCTTTTTTCCCCTCCGGAGAAACGCTAGCGAGGCAGATGCGGTTGACGACCAGCCGTGACTCGACTGGGAAACAAACAAGATGAAGTCCTGATGCGCACGGGATTTTACGAGAGAATATGGCGCTGGTCTTAACGTACAGGTGCGGCGTGACTTTGGATCAAGAGTGCTGGATTTGCTCTGCTAATGTGGATGTGTTTTACAAGCAAGTAGCTTTGTTTACGGATTTTTTATTTATTTATTTTATGTTTACTAAAGGACGTTACCTTCCTCGTAACAATTAAACAAATTCTCCAATTTCATAATAACCCTTCTCACAAACCTTAAAAGTTTAGAATTAAATTCTGATGTTGTTAAAAAAAAAACCCATCATAATGGAATAAAAAAAAGTATACATTTTCTCTGATCACAAACAACCTACAGTACATTTCGCTACATGACTTTAAAATATCAATCATTCAAAATAAAAAAATTCTCCAATTTCATAAAATCCCTTCTCACCAAACCTTAAAGTTTAGAATTAAATTCTGATGGTTGTTAAAAAAAAAAAACAATGCATCATAATGGAATAAAAAAAAGTATATATTTTCTCTGATCACAAACAACTTACAGTACATTTCGCTACATGACTGTAAAATATCAATCATTCAAAATAAAAAAATTCTCCAACCAAATTTCATAAAATCCCTTCGCACAAATCTTCAATTTTTAAATTAAATTCTGATGTTCCAAGAACGATGCATCATAATGGAACAAAAAAAGTATAAATTTTCTTTGATCCCAAAGATATTTCAATACACTGCTGGGCCTTGGCCCAGTCTGACCGTCTTCACATCTCTTGAGAAAGAGCCACACTTGGGGCCTGAAAGTACTCGAGTTCTAAGTAACTTTGTAAATAATTACAAATGAACAAGTTATACTCAGTAATTTTGTGGGTTTCTTTTTCACTCCTGTGAACGTAGAAGTTTATAGCAACAAACAAAATTCTTCACTAAAACCGTGAAAAAAAAAAGTCAAGTATGTTAGTAACGTAAGTTAAAAAAATTTCTTCATTAGAAGAAGTGATCGCAAAAACGATTATCTTTATAAGGATGATCTTCAAACTAAATATTTGTTGTATCGTGTGCATTATCTTTATCGCAGTACTTCATTTATATAATCTTTTAACACGCATTCGCATTGTTGCCCATTCTCATGAAATTTCAATAATATAGCATTGAATAAACATGAAAATTCATTAAAAACCCTTTTTAAACTCCGGTAATCATTCCTCGCTTTAAAAAAGTTACGAAGTCAAACTTCTCTCTCTCTCTCTCTCTCTCTCTCTCTCTCTCTCTCTCTCTCTTTCATAAAGAGCTGGGCTAATAGGCAGTCCCTACTATACCACAGTGCCATTAGTCGTGACGAGGAACAAATGCAAGACAATTCGTACCCTGACGTGGCAGTTGAACTCGCAATGACCTGCAACTTCGGTCACTCACAAGATTGATTTTGCAAGATGACGTACACGGACAGGCCAAAATACGTTAAGTACAGTATATATATATATATATATATATATATATATATATATATATATATATATATATATATACATATATATATATATATATATATATATATTTTCACATATATAAACTCCAATTATGTGTTCATTACCTGACAAACAACATATGACTTAAAGCGTTAATTATGATAGTATAATACTATATAAATTCATAGATAACTAAAATCATGATTCTGACCCTCTACATTTATCTTACGAACTTATACCGATATTTTACTATTTTACAATAAACTATACTTCCCATTTCTTTCCACAACAAATAAATATTAATGAAAAATACTTTCCATACAATAAACTCTCTCTTGACCAACGACAGAAAATGTAAAAATTCACGTGGTCCTAGTGTTTATGAATATCGTTGACCTATTCCAATGTAAATTTTTTCAGGAAACTGCATCACATCCCCCCCCCCCCCTCCCCCAATAATAAATAAATAAATAAATAAAAATAAAATAAAAATAGATTTTTTATTCATAAAAAACTATGTCCAATACCAAATGCAAAAACGATTATTAGATAATCTCCGTAATCTTGGAAAAAGAAAAAAAAAAATATTGTTCAAATGAAATAAAACTGGGGAGGCTGATATTGCATGACACTCGTAGCGTAGTCGCATATTTCCAACATTTTTGAATGAAAATCTTTCTGCTCTCTGGAAAGATGGTATTTTCGGAATTGTTTCATACAAAATGTTTAAAATTGCGCAGGAAGAGAAATCTTATCGAGCTGCTCTACGCACCGAATGCTTAAAAGAAAATGTGAATAAGGATAAAGAAAGTATGATGCTGTGCCCAAAGACACATACAAAAAAGGAAGAAGAAAACGTCAGAAAATATTACTGAAATGAATGAGGGGTGATCCACTATAGTAGATTCACATCAACCGCGCATCTGATTGGCTGTTGAAAAGCCAATCACAGGGCTGGAAACCCTCAGTCTCTCGAGAGAGTTCACATAGGCAGGATGTATGTTCCACTTCTCCTGAGGGATATGTCTTTCATAAGTATCCCTCAGGAGAGGTGGAACATACATCCTGCCTATGTGAAGTCTCTCGAGAGACTGAGAGTTTCCAGATCTGTGACTGGTTTATCAACAGCATATCAGGAGCGTCGTAAGGGACTGACCTAGATATCAGATGCGAGGTTGATGTGAATCTACTATAGTTTCAATGGTTTAATTCGCGGACATAAAAGCTTGACACCTTTTTAATAATTAACTAAATAAAGGACTGGTTATTTCATAAAGACAGAATTAACAAGATATTTTTTATTGACAAAAAAACTTTAAGAAATATGGACTAATCTAGTAAGATAAATTGAAAATTTTTAATAATGAACTAATAATGGACTGTAATTTCATAGAGACAGAGCAACGAGACTTTTTTTTATTCAACAAAAAAGAAAAAATTCTTTCAAAAATATGTCCTAATCTGGTAGGATGTGTGACTGCTCAATTTGATCTGCTTCTGATTGCACTCGTTTCAGTATAAGAAAAAAAAAAAACGGAACAAGGACTTTTATGTATAAAGAAAAATAACTTTTTTCTGTCACTGTAACATTGAACTCAAAGGCTATTAACTTTGAGAGAAATGGTCGCCTTTACATAACGGTGCTTAGTTTTACATTAGCTTTTTCTCATTATTTCTTCAAATGTGGTAGGATACCTATCATGGCAGCAATTATTCAATATCTTTCTATTTATACTTATTCTTTATTTTACCAATAAAAATGTGTGCTGTTCCTTTCTCTTATAGTTCCACAGGTAAACAAATGCCTATTGATAAGATATGTCTCGTATTTTCGCTTTTCTATATTACCCACAATCACTCTTTCTTCTTTATCACTGCATTCGAAGGACTAAAAATATTGTTATGCTATATCTTTTGTTATTATTTCATTCATTCATTCGCTATTCTGCAGGATTACAAGACCAAACTAAATGCATTACATTCCACTGCACAAGAACAGCTTGCGTATTACTACGCTCTTTATTTTTTTCACTCCATTGCAGATAACAAGTAGTGTGTTTCTTATTGTTACGTTATAGATTTTTCTGTTATTTTATTCATTCATCTAATATTCTGGAGCAGTGCAGTCATAATTCTGCATGCGCTCAATTCCACTGCAACAGAACAGCTTGCATAATGCTACGCTTTTTTTTTCTTTCTTTTAATGTTTTCAGTATATTTCAAACTAGCAAGTGGTACGATTTTTTTATTGTTATATCTCTTCCCATTATTCTACTTATTCATCTGGTATCCCTGAGGATTATACAAGCAAACTCAATGCACTAAATTCCACTGCTTAAGAGCAGCTTGCATAATGTTACGCTTTTTCACTCCATTTCAAACTAGCCAGTGGTTTGTTTGTTTGTTTGTATGGTGTTTTTACATTGCATAGAACAATGGTTATTCAGCAATGGGACCAACGGCTTTACGTGACTTCCGATCTACGTCGAGAGTGAACTTCTATCACCAGAGATACACAACTCTTACCCCTCAGGGGAATGCCCGAGAATCGAAATTCTTGGCCACCGAGGCGCTAACTAGCCAGTGGTGCGGTACTTATTCTCTCGTGGGCATTAAAACGTATATTTCCCGAAGGTGTACTTCAACCTCTTCCATGTGTCCATTTATTGTATTGAAAAGTACTTATGTACTGAGTGGAAGCAATGCCATTAAGTGTTATGGATACGTATCGAAATATTCCCTTTTTACAAAAAAAAAAAAAAAAAAAAAAAAAGGCCGATGTGTTGGAAAATAAACAGTAGTTGATTTAATTCTATACTCCCTTCATTTTTTGTCGTGCATTGCAGTTGACGGTTGGTGGTTATGCAAATAGCTAAATACATTGAAAAAGTAAATAAATAGATAAATAGATAATTAATTAAATAATTAATCAGTTAATGAATCGATCAATAAAACTAAATAAATAAATAAATAAATAAAAACAAATCAATAAATATACAAACAAAATTAGAAATAAAAAAAATATACATTAACAAACAAGCAAATAAATAAATAAATAAATAAATAAATAAATAAATAAATAAATAAATAAATAAGGCATGAAAGATCAGAAAAGTTCTATAAACCTCTATATAAATTCGGTTTTCCAAGTTCCAACTTCCAAGGTCTAAAATGCACAAGTAAGAGATATGTTCAATATCGTAAAACTCTTCCTCTTATGCTTACAATTTAACCGTATTTCTTTTTTTTTTTTTTATTATTAATTTTTACTTTTGGAGATCAGCTGGAAGTAAACAACAAGCCCTTCTTGGAACAGTGCAAAAGGAGGGTTGATGGAAACTTTCTAGTAAATCCCAGAGAAACTACATTTGACAAAGATGACATCAATCCAATCTCCATAGGATGCGGTCGTGACCATGCGTCGTCATGAGGTAATATTGCTCATTTCCGTCATCAACATTTTCCGGCGTTAATTGATAAATCAGTCGGTTAATTGATTCATTAATTTTCGAAATGACTTCTCACTGAGCGCAGTTAATCGTTCCGATATTTCTCCTGCCTCTCCAGTAGCCATTTATTACAGGAATATAATTGTTGCTATGCTTATCGAGCACACATTCCAAGATAATAACAGAAAAATAATTCAAAAGGAATGGAACAAATAAAATATGTCTAAAGGAGCACATATTGCAAGTATAGTCACTCATATAAGTTCATGGATGTCTCCTGGCATAAAGCTGAATTCCTTCCAACCCCTTTCTGGACAACAGGTCTGTATAGTGACGTAAGACGGGCACACACCGAAACTTTCTAAGGCAGAGTTAGGTAGTTGAACATTTGGCCAGTTTCGCACTCCCCGACACCTGTCATCCAGAAAGGGGTGAAATGGAGATCTCTCTCAAACACCCGGACATCCATGAACTTATATGAGTGACTGTACTGCTACTCACCTTTTAGTATGCCAGCCAAACAAACCGTCATTTTTAAATAACTAATTAGTAGAAAACATAAAGGCCAGAACTCTGATGGACGTTCATAATATCCAGTACCGAAATCGATGGGTTTTACAATCCGTCAAATGGGGACCTAGTTAGTGTTGGTATTTTTCGACAATGAACATCATCGCTCTAACACGAAGAATTCGCACTGAAATCAGAAATGTAAGATAGTCTGCCGGCCATTTATCATTATTAATTTTTTCATGGTCCTATTTATAATGAGACTTTGCAGAGGTCGTCTTGTTTCCAATGTTTTTCGGATAAAATCATAATTCCAAACCCTTCTCTCATTTCGTTGTCTTTGTTTTTTCAGTAGATTCATTTACGAATTTTATAGATCTATCCTCGATATTATCTTCTAGAAATAAGAGGCAATCGGTCCTTGAATCCCTACTTAATTCTTGGTGATTGTGTGTGTGTGTGTGTATATATATATATATATATATATATACATATATATATATATGTATATATATATATATATATATATATATATATATATTATATATATATATACTAATGACAGTTTTATCTGTATTTATTCTCAATCACCTCTCCTTTTCCTGTTTTTATCACATGTTAAGATTCCTATTCAGTGAAACCTTCCTAGTGGAATTCATAACCTTGAAGTTTTTCCACTGTGAATATGTAAATGTTTTACATATTGTTCCTTATTATTTTACATATTGGAATTAGTAGAGATAGTGAAACATAGTACCATAAACAAAAGAAGATTGGCTCGCTCTCTCCTTATACTAGATGTCCACAGTTTCAATATACACCAATATAATCATAAACTACATTCATTTACCACAGGAATTTTTTATGACAGAAAGACCAAACGACAAGCACTGGAACCTATAAGGTCATTCAGCGCTGAAATGGAAATGGACAGTATAAGGTTTGAAAGGTGTAACAGGAGAAAAACCTCAAAGCAGTTGCACTATGAATCAATTGTTAGGAGAGGTTGGAAAGTAGGATGAAAGATAATATGAAAGGAGGTACAGTAAAAGGAACGAAAGGGGGTTGCAGCTAGGGGACCAAGGCACGATCCAAAGAACCTTAAGTAATACCTACAGTGCAACGCATGAGGTGCACTGACGGCACCAACCACCTTAGGGGTGCATGCCTATGAACAGGTCACAGCAATATCCAACTTTAATTTGATATTATCATAACATCATTTTTGTCTTCTGATGCCCATTATTATTTTTTCTTTTTTTATGGAATAAGGTTTAGACGCTACTGGTTATTCATTGCCACGTTTGCCGTCGCTGTGATTCTATTTTTACGATTATTTACTTTTCACTTTTCACTACGACTTCCGGCTATTTCGCCAGCTGTATATCCTGAGAGAGGGAGGGGAAACGGTCTTTCCGGAAGTTCAATAAATTTTTTCAACGATTGTGGGGCTGTGTGCATATACATACATATATATATATATATATGATATATATATATATATATATATATATATCATACACATATATATATCTATATATAATATATATGTACTATAATATATATATATATATAGATATATATATACATATATATATATATATATATATATGTATATATATAATATATATATATATATATATATATGTATGTACGAATGTATGTATTCTTCGGCCACTGGATATATTTAATCTTTTTGTTTCTCTTATTTTACCTCCATACGAAAAAAAATAAAAGAAAAAAATGTGTTCCTGGTAAACGAACGAAAATATGAAGCCAAAAAAATAAAGCAAAACACAAAAAAACAAAAATAAAAACAAAAAACAAAAAACCTAAAGGAAAGAGAGAGAGAGGAAAAAAACCCGGACCTAGTGAGAACAGGGACGGCTGTCCCAAATTCCAATGGACGTTCATCACATCCAGTATTGAAATGGATGGCTTTTACAATTCCTGGAATGGAGGCGACTCCGGTAGATATTGTATTTTTCGGCCATCACAATCACGCCCATCGCCCTGTGACGTCACTCAAGAATTCGGAGGCCCAGCAGACGCGAGAGATTCCTCGACGCCAATTTGTATTCCTCTCTTTTATTCCCAAAATCTTTCATTGGGATTTTTTGGGAAAATGGTGCAGATTTCTTTATGTTTTATCACTTTGAATGTAATAGGAAAGGACTGTTTCGAATACCCTGTCTTTCCTCTTTTCTGTAAAGTTATATATTGTTTGTTTGTTTGTTTGCATGGTGTTTTTACGTAGCCTGGAACCAGTGGTTATTCAACAACGGGACCAACGGCTCAACGTGACTTCCGAACCACATCGAGAGTGAACTTCTATCAACAGAATTACACATCTCTGACCCCTCAATGGAATGTCCGGGAGTCGAACTCGCGGCCACCGAGGTGGCAGGCAAAGACCATACCAACCACGCCACTGAGGCGCTGTGCATTGTTATTTGATAGCTTTACGTCTTTACTTTTTTTCACATTTATTTCCTTATTATCTATTTTGCATCTCTCTACACTCTGAATACAGAGCATTTCTGTACAATTGAGTGGCGCAGTCTGATAATTCCAATATTTATTCATTTTAAACTATTGAACAAAACTGACTCTCAAGATTTCCTTGGAGTAGATCGATAAAGCTGCACTGACAAAACGAACATACATTTTTTAATGAATATGATACTTGATGGAAAATGACGTCAGCTTTTGAGATAATCCCGACGCGGGAGCAGATCCAGTAGCTGCAAATATCATTACTACTGACAATTTTTGCACCTTAACCCCAATGATAAATTATACGGTCTGAGAGAAAAATTGATAAGGAATTTCCGGTTTTCATTATTTTCACATAAAATACTATTGACATGAAAAACTAGTAAAAAATTGCACCGAAGAAGTCGAGTTTTCTGTACAGCGTATCATGCTGTATGAAACTCTCAGCCATGGTCCATGAAACTCTCACCCCGGGCCCAGGAAACTTTCAGCCACAGCCAGGGGTAGCCAGTGTTGTTGGCACGAAGCACGAGCATGTCAAACTTTAACCTTATAGAAAATAAAAGTTTCTGAGACTAGAGAGCTGCAATTTGGTATGTTTGATGACTGGAGGGTGGATGATCTACATGCCAATTTGCAGCGCTCTAGCCTCAGTAGTTTTCAAGATCTGAGGGCGGACGGACAGACAAGAAGCAACCTCAGTAGTTTTCTTCTACAGAAATCAAAGCAACCTCAGTAGTTTTCCTCTACAGAAATCTAAGCAACCTCAGTAGTTTTCTTCTACAGAAATCTAAGCAACCTCAGTAGTTTTCCTCTACAGAAATCTAAGCAAACTCAGTAGTTTTCTTCTGCAGAAATCTAAAGTCCATTTCGAAAACGAGCGTTTATTTTACAATGAAGATGTAGAAGATGGGAGACAGAAATGTAGAGTTGAGAGGCTGAAGGCCTTTTTAGGGATCTCCTGCAAATATAACTTACATCAATCTATTTAGTGAAGAAATTTAGATAAGCGAAAGGAATATTTTTCCTTTACACCCAAATGCAAAAAATAAGCCCGATAGGCCTTCAGTTTTACGAACGTAACCGTCCTCTTCATGTTAAAAATATCCTGTATTTTTTTTAGATTTAATGTGAAATCTATCGATCCCCCCTTTCACATATTATCGCATAAACTCGATTCTTTTACGAGCTCTGAACCAGAAAATGGTATTTATCAGTGTGTTAATGCCAGTTCCTTGTTAATTAATGCCAGGTTCCTCGTTGTACGAGTGGGTTCCCCGCTCTACCAAAGTGCAATTAGAGGAATTTATTTCTGGTGACTAGAAATACATTTCTCAATATAATATGGTTCGGATCCCACAATAAATTGTAGGTCTTATTGCTGAGTAAGCAATTAGTTCGTAGCTATGTAAAAATATCTAATCCTTCGGGCCAGCCCTAGGAGAGCTGTTACTTAGAAGCTTAGTGGTCTGGTTTAAACTAAGATATACTTAACTTTTTTGTTGTTAATTCCGGTTTTCGTATCCGCTTTTATACGGATTATTATATAAATATGCTAAAAAAACGAGCAATTTCATCTAAATAAACATACTAAAAGTACAAAAAAGAATATATATATGTGAAGTGAAAAGATTACGACGACATGAATATCACGATTAATAAACGAACAACTTATATAAAAAAAGTTCCTTAACGAGGTCACACGAATGTCTAAAGAAAACCGTGAATTAGGGATCCATTGATCCTTATTCTCTCTCTCTCTCTCTCTCTCTCATCATCTAGAGAGACTGACGTTTTAATAACAAAAACACGTGACTTGAAAATGACCCGATGGAAGCGACTGCCATAGTTGCATCATTTTCCCCTTCTGCGGTCGAGGAGTTGCTGCAGTCCTCCTCCTCCTCCTCCTCCTCCTCCTCCTCTTTCTTCTTCTTCTTCTTCAGTGGCAACAGCGAGTCACGTAGAGGAAAGTTTAAATGAAAGTCAAGTGACATATTGCCGCTTGGTGTGGCAAATGACAAAGTTTAGAATTAGGATTGTTCCTGTGATTGGTGCGCCTACAAAGCATAACTTATTTCCCTCTCTCTCTATATATATTTCCATTTGAAGTTTATGTGACCTGAGGTAACTGAGGTAAAGGCGTCAGAAGTTTGAATTGGTTCGATATATGTTTTGAGTTTACCTTGATTATTATTATTATTATTATTATTATTATATTATTATTATTATTATTATTATTATTATTATTATTATTCCAATTTAACGCACAACGTGGAGTCTCAACTGAACTGAATATAGAATCTAGGCCACAAAGGCCAAGCACTTGGACCTATGAGGTCATTCAGCGCTGAAACGGAAACCGACAGTAAAAGGTTTGAAAGGTGTACCAGGTGGAAAATTTCGCAGTTGCACGATGAATCAATTGATAGGTGAAAAGTGAGATGGAAGGTATATACAATAAAATGAATGAAGGGGGTTGCAGATTGAGGCCGAGGGCACGCTGCAAAGAACCTACAGTGCACTACATGAGGTGCACTGGCGGCACTAACCCTCTACGGGGACAACGTGGAGTCAACAGGACTTCTTTTCATATTCTTCTTCTTGGTCTTCTTCTCATAACAGAGCAACCTGTCATTTCAGCCCTCACTCTAAACAAAGAAACTCAGGTCAAGAATAAAACAAGTCAAATGTGATTTCAGTATCCACAGGTTTGATTCCTACTCATTCTCGTCAAGAAAGTTGGTTTTCCAATCCTTAATTATCACGAACATTTTGAAAATGCAAAAAATAGCAGCTAAGATGAAAGCTGACGAAACCTCCGTAGGATTTATATAGATTCGGAAGCCTTACTGCACGATTCGTTCATTTAGTTGAATCAAGGAATTGATAGCGACCGTTGTACTATATTTCTCTGAAAATACGCCCTAGTTAGGCAGAAGGCTTGGTACTGGAAGAGAATATTACGCAAATACTACCAAATTCACAATAATACAACAAAGGCAGCTCCTTCTTGCATTTACTCATCAAAATTAACCTTATGAAAAAAAGAAAAGAAAAAAATATTTTCACCTAAGCATGCAATGCAAATCGACGTAAAATTTTATATAGGCAAAAAAAAAAAAAAAAAAAAAGAAAGAAAAGACAACAACTTGTTACATATACTCATCAAAATAAACCTTATAAAAAGAGAATAGAAATAAAAAATATTTTCATCTCAGCATGCAAGACAAATCGACGTCAAATTTTATTAAAAAAAAAAAAAAAGACAGCTCCTTGTTACATTTACTCATCAAAATAAACCTTATAAAAAGAGAAAAGAAATACAAAATATTTTCATCTAAGCATGCAAGGCAAATCGACGTAAAAAAAAAAAAAAAAAAAAAAAAAAACTCGAAATGGTGTCAGCGAAACAGGCGATGCAGCAATTCATCGAGCAGTCAATACGAAGTCGGGCAGCGATCTGTTTGCGGCCAGAGTAAATGGGCGACTTGGCAACTTCAATGGCGAGTTTCAGCTTTTAGTCGAAAGCGTCGATATATTCGATCCAAGTGGAAAAGGGAATAATTATGAACGACGTCCACCACTTGAAAGGCTCAACTTAAAAGGGAACAAAATAGGTGAAATGATTTTATTAGCTTTTTCATTATCTTTGCATTTATTGCTACTAATTATTAGCCACTCATAACATTAATCTAAATATCTGGCTTCCCGTTTCCTACGAACATTTAAGTCCTGGGTAAATCAACCAAGGATACGGTAAACTCGTATTTCTTATCAAATATATACATTTATGTATTTATATATATATATATATATATATATATATATATATATATATTTATATATACATAATATATATATAATATATATAAAAAATTATTTATATATTTATAATATATATATATATATATTATAATTTATATATATACAATAATTATATATATATATATATTATGTATATATATCTATATATATATATATATATATATTATTATTCAAGAACTAAAAATGGAAACTGCATTCTATTTTAATCTATGGCGTAGGGTCAACTGTCGTAGCGACACAAGTGGCTATTTAGAGCCCACGTTTTTCCATCACTGACCTCTCGTTATACCAATACCGACCCTCTTCCTTTGAATCTGTTGACGTTGATTCCATAAATGTCTGTAGAAGATTAAGGAATAACTCTATAATATGAACAGTAACCGTTACCATCCTACACTGGGAAGTGGTAGTAGATATTATAATATAAATAGTAAAGATAACGTTAATATCTATTGTGAAAATACCAATAGCATAAACAACTACATTACAACGGAAAGAATTCACAGGCGCAATCGAGTTTTCTGTACATCGTATAATCAATGACACTGAAAATACATCTATCTCTCGGTAGTCTCGGTATAATGCCGTATGAGCCGGGGCCCATGAAACTTTAACCACGGCCCGGTGGTGGCCTGCCCTATATAGAATGTGATATACATTTTAGGCCAAAGACTATATCGTTGACGGACGCAGGATTATGGCTAAATTTAACTTTAAATAAAATAAAAATTACTGAGGCTAGAGGGCTGCAATTTGGTATGTTTGATAACTGGAGGGTGGATGATCAACAAACCAATGTGCAGCCCTCTAGCCTCTTTACTTTTTAAGATCTGAGGGCGGACGGAAAAAGTACCGACGGACAGACAAAGCCTGCACAATAGTTGGCTTTTCAGAGAACGAAAATTCTAATTAGGATATCAAATACGGTACTCTATTTGGGGAACACAAACATCTAATGGTTACTTAGACTTTGCATCATACTCTTCCCTATCTCGTACGTTACTCGTCCCTTTCCAAAAATTCCGTCAAGGCGTCTTCAAAATTTATAGGCGAGCTCGAATGTAAAATGTAAATCCTGAACCATTTGCATATTTGATATCCTTACATAATGCATGGAAAGGATTCCTGAAACACATCTGACAATATATAAATAGGATTTAGATGACAGTTCCACTAACGCCCAAACACACAGACACAGACACAGACACACACACATATCAATATCAATATATATATATATATATATATATACATATATATTATATATATATATATATATATATATATATATATATATATATATATATATATATATTATATCTGCATTTAGCTACAAATGTCCATTAATATCCAATTCACTGTACCTCGGAATTAATACAATTTCATATTTGTTAACCGAAGGGGAATTCATTTTTTTTAGTTGGTAATACTTGCGTCCTCTCGTGGACTTTAACCAGCGCAGAGAAATCAGGACTTCAGTGATGCTTTACATATATATACAAATGACCTTCTGTCTATATAGTTTTGTCTCTGGCCTACATTTATGATAAATTCCCAGTAGCTATATCTAGCTGTGCAACTCACTTTATGATTTAAATGGAGATGATAAACTTATAAAAGATGCATATGTTTTTATTAATGAAAAAACTTACTAATTCATAACTATCAAAATCATGAATCTATTCATTCATCACGATCAGAATCAAGAGCTTATTAGTACATCGCTTATTAGTACATAAATTCATTGCTATCAAAATCATGAACTTATTAGTTCATCAATATCATTATAAAGGCGTTATTTATCTATTACTATCAAAATCACTAGCTTATTCATTCATCACTTTCACAATCCCCGCCTCCATCAACTAGTGACGCAAAGGGCTTTTAAATAAAGTTCCGCTACTCATGACTTTCCTGTTGTGCCTTTGCTTTCACAAATCTCCCAATAATCTCCAGTCTTTCGTCTCAGAGTTCTCAACCAAATAGGTCTGAGTCTTCGAACACTTCTGGTATCCAGTTAAGTAGATACCATAGCTTCCTTAAGAGCCCAATAATTTTCAAGATTAGGGTCATTTCTCAAGTCTGTCTATCCATCAATGCGGCTGAATGCATAGAGGATTCATTACCTCATTACAGTAAAGGGTAATTAATTCTCTGGAGAGCGCAGTCGCTAACTAAGGTCATAATACCTGTCGTTACATATAGGTTTATCAACAATGTCAAGGTCACTTCTCAGGAGTTCGAAGTTCAAGAAAAAGGACTATCTATTAAAGTTGGATAACGTATCAACATTAAAATTTAGATGGACTGCTGTATATTCCCAAATATTTACCCACAAATACCCTTTTATATAAAATTCATTTTACCATGAGAATAACGTACGCCTAAAACGAATTATGTGTTAATGAATATATTACTTAGGGTTGGTAACGTATGGCCAAATCTTTCCTTATATATATATATATATTATATATTATATATATATATATATATATATATTATATATATATGTATATATATATATATATATATATATATATATACATATAATAAGCTACGAGTCGATAATGTCGCTGCCCGCTGGGCACTGGTTCAAATCCACGAGAGGACAAAAAATTTCTTCTTCGGTTAACATACGTATAAATAATATATCAATACCGAGGTATAGCGAATTGGATATTAAAAGACATTTGTAGCTTAAAGCATGTATGTGAATCACGGTGATGTGATAAAATTCATATATTATATATATATATATATATATATATATATATATATATATATATATATGTAATAAAAGGAGCCCATTAAAACACCAAAATATAGAGAGAAAAGTACTATATTTCAGAGACTACTGTCTCCCTCTTCAGGTATATGAATGAGAAATGTTTACAGAAAAGGTGGTATTTATACCAAGAGATCCTTTTCTGTAAACTTTACTCATTCATCTACCTGAAGAGGGAGACAGCAGTCTCTCAAATACAGTACTTTTCTCTCTGTATTTTGGTGTTTTTATGGGCTCTTATTATTAGATGGAATTCTGTTGTAACAGAACATTTTTACCAGACATTCATATATATATATATATATATATATTATATAATATATATATATATATATAATATATATATATATATATATTATATCGACCTACAAATATCCTTTAATATCTAATTCGCTCTACCTCGGAATTAATATATTTTCATATATGTTTAACCGAGGGGGAAATTTTTTAGGCGATAATAAATTTGCCGGCTCACAGGCACGAACCATCGATACCTTCACATCCAGGACGACAGTGAAGCCTTAACTCACCCCGGGGTTAAGGCTTCACTGTCGTCCTGGATTTGAAGGTGTCGATGGTTCGCGCCCATGAGCCGGCAAATCTATTATCGCCTAAAAAAATTCCCCCTTGGTTAAACATATATGAAAATATATTAATTCCGAGGTAGAGCGAATTAGATATTAAAGGACAATTGTAGCTCGATATATGTATAAAAATCACGGTAATGTGATATGACTTATATATATATATATATGTGTGTATATATATATATATATGTGAGTGTGTGCGTGTGTGTGTACATATATGTATGTATATATATGAATGATAGTTTAGTCACTAATTCAACATAACATTTTTCTGCTTTCAAATATTTATTCCCAAATACCCCTTGATATTGCATTCCCTTTACCTTGGGAATAACTCACACCCAAAGCGAATTATATATGGCAGTGCATCTGGCCCAACCAAGATTCAAACCCATGCTTTTTGGTTTTGATAAAAAAAAGTATATAGCTGAATATCGTGGCATAGGTCTGAAACCTATCCTAGGCAGATATGCACCCTGTGGCCTTATCATATACAATTCCCTTTAGGCGTAAGTCTGGTATTCCGGAAGTAAAGTGAATTCGATATTAAGGGTTAGTTATTGCTCGGTATTTGAGTGTATATGTATATAATTTATTATATATATACACACACACATGCACATAAACACACACACACACACACACACACACACACACACACACACACACACACACACATATATATATATATATATATATATATATATATATATATATATATATATATATATATTATGTACCCTTGAAAACTGTATCCATGAATTATCTTTTTTTTCATTAAGAGGATGTGATGGGCAATGACATTCTTAGAATGTAGAGATCATCAATTTAACTCTCCATGGAAACAGTGGTCCTGAAGTGACAAGACAGCTCAGCTTTGGAAATGCTGACATAACTTCCTTGGGTCGCGCGATGTCGAAAGTCGCTGCCTAAGCAGAACAGACCACGTCCTGTGTCTCCAGGCACAGGAGGATGCAGATATGCTTTCTGAATCTGGTTTGGGGCTGATTCTTGGCCGTGAACAATGATCTGCATAATGACGTCATGAAATTGTGACGAAATTAGTGGCGACTCTTATTTGGGAGTGTCTTGTGTGTTCATTCGTGCTTGTGTTCGTGCGAGCTATATCTCTACATAATGAGAGAGTAAGATAGCCAAAATGGGAGAACACTACAGAGTCAGTAAAGGGCCAAGATGGCTCCTTCGATAGTGTTTTTGGTTAAGTGTGTGTAATGTGTGTTGAATGGGTAAGCATACTTATTTTTTAGCCAAAAGTGTGGCTTGACTGTATTTTGAATATTTGTTTCAAAGATGTTCTATTTTATTGGTCTTTTTGATTTTGCTTTTTAATCTTTTGCTTATCAATGGGGAACTGATCTGATATTTAGAAATGGGAACTTAACTGATGTTCCGTGGTGTTACTAGACTGTGCTATGATTTTTCTAGTTTTATGACTAAACTATACTCTGTTTTTTATCATCTGTCCATCCGCCTGTGGTGTTTTTGTATGGTAACACTGCATCCCGGGCTTTAGATAGTTACGCAATGTGTAAGTTTTAGGTAATTAAAGGATATCTGGGTGTACATTTGCAACTGAAAAGTGTTGTAATAATTTACTGTATGCGAATTACACCATTTATATTCGAAATAGGATATTATTATAATCGTTGAATGTAAGCTGAATGTAACTATCTAAAGCCCGAGACGCAGTGTTACCATACAAAAACACCACAGGCGGATGGACAGATGAAAAAAACAGAGTATAGTGTTGGTTATTGTAGAAGAAGGATGGACGGGTTTAGTTTGATTCCCAGGGCTATCTGAGTTATTTGGATTTTGAATTCAATCTTTCATTTAATCATTTTGTTAAGAACCTGAATTATTTAATTAATGCTTTACTCTGATTTAATTGCCTTTGGTAAGAGAGAGAGAGAGAGAGAGAGAGAGAGAGAGAAAACGGATGTCACCCAGTGCCTTGCTGCTACACGGTCATTGTTACCAAATGTACCGAGGTTGGAACCTTGGTAACAGTTGTGGTGGCAGCGGTGTAGGAACCATTTTACGCCTATTGTGAAATCAATGGCAGCTTAAAAAGGCTGTTTTGAGAGAGAGACTGGTTGTGAAAATGAGCTAGGATTTCAAATACTAGGTGACAGGTGATAGGAATTAGGGAGATGTCATTCTGGTACTGAGAAGAAGAAATTTGATTAGGGTCAGCATTTTTGTCGCCGTGATGCGCCTTCGAGTGACTGACACTCAGTTGATATCTGTGATTGCTTGTGTTTACTAAAGTGCTTGCTGTTCGAGTATTGGATCGTGATTACACAGGCAAGTATGTGTGTATTACCGTGTTTTTAAATGCGCGCAAATCGGCAGTACGGGGTTCTTTTATTGACGGCATGAGTGTTACATTTTTTTTATGCCCTTGTGTTTTTTTCCTCTCTCTAACTTTGTGTGTGAATCATTTTTGGAGTTAAATAGACAGTTCAGATCACCATATCTTTTTTCCCATAGAAGCAGAACGCGATAGGTTTCTTAGCACATATTTAAAGGAAATGCATTTTTTTCCTTTTTTTAATACATACGTATGCATATAAAGGTTTCATACCTGCGGCTCAGTTCTCGAGGTGCTTAGATTTTCTTGGAGACAGTGTCTCTTATGCATACTCAGTCAGTGTATTTTCTGCTGAGCAACCAGCTAGAGCTGATCCAAGGGGTAGTGTCCAAAGGTGGGTGAATTTTTTTTCTTTGTATCGGGGTTAAGGGGGTGAGTGAATCCTTCATTTTTTTTTTCTTCTCTTTTTGTCTCCTCCGTTTGGCCTTGAAAACAAAGTTCAATGCCATGTCCTTGAAATGAGGAAATCAGCTGTTAGCCACTAAGAGATGATGTGATATGCCCGTAGGGAATTTTAGAACAATTTTTGTTCTTTCTTTTGCGTAAAGAGAAAATGAATATGAAATGAATATGGTGCAAGTTTTCCTTGCGCTTTGGAGAATGCCTTAAACTGTTTTAGAGATTTTTTATGACTTTGAGCCCAGAGCCCAGGCCTACAGTTTATGCAACGGTAGAGGACGTGATTAGAACTGAGGATTTGGAAATTATTGAAAAGGGGATGTTTGGTGATGCTAATGGTGATGATACTGGGGTTATGGGGAGTGGTAATATTAAAACCCACACTGGTGATACGGGGAATTATTGCGAGGATGCTATGCAGCATATTGGAGTTCATGGTGGTAACAATATTGGTGATGATATTATGGTTGGTGATACTGATACTAATATTGATGTTATTTCTGATACTAACAATGGGGTGGATGAAATGAGAACTAAGGGTGATTTTTATGGGATTGTGGAAAGGGGAGGTACTAACCACAAATATAAAGGTGCTTTATTGGAGGATACTGTGTTAATGCCCAGTTCAAAAACTATGGTAAAAGTCAATTTGAGGGCAGTGAGAAAACCTACCGGTCTTCTTTTAGCCTGGGTGTTTCTTTGGTTTTCTGTGATAGCCCTAGAGTTTTCCTTTTTTTATGAGTTCAGCAGACAATTGCTTGAAGTCTACGTGAGTCACAAATGCTACAGGTGTCACAGGAACAGTCAACTTAAGTTTTTTTATCATGTGCGAATTTGAATTTATTTCTCTCTCAGAATAGTTTGTGCAGATTTTTAATATCTCAGTTTGTGACTTGGAATCATTGTTTAGGAATGCGTTTATAATTTCAGCTGTTTGATGCTGCAGAGAGATTTAGGGGAGAAATTTTGCCTTTTTGAATGTGTACATAATGGCACTACATTTTTTCTCTGGATATTTATGTTCCGGAAATTGTTGGCCTCTTGCACAATACCCTTGTGTGTTCAGTTTTTTTTTTATAGTGTTGCACATAAACACACACCACACACACACACACACACACACACACACACACACACACACACACACACACACATATATATATATATATATATATATATATATGGTTTTTATCAATTATCAGGTTAGATATGCATTTTAAAATTTCATGAATGAGGTCGAAAATGGCAATTTTTCTAGAAAAATCGTTCGTTGTGGGTATCACTGTGGCTCAGTGCTTCCGTCTAGAAAGCAAGTTTTCTCTTATATGGAACTAAATTTAAGAGAGAGAGAGGACGAGAGAGAGAGAGATAGAGAGAGAGAGAGAGAGAGAGAGAGAGCGCAGTTGATTACTATATATAGATATATATATATATATATATATATATATATATGTGTGTGTGTGTGTGTGTGTGTGTGTGTGTGTGTGTGTGTGTGTGTGTACCCATTAGCTGGAAAACAACACTGCAAACCTCAATTATTTGAATCCTAGAATTCTAGCAAATACATATATAAAAGGACATCTTCAAGATTTGGTCTTCACCCCTCAAATTCCTCTTTATACTTTCGTAGGCCACAGACTTGTTAATAAAAAAGATAAATTAAGAGCTACCTTATATTTTCAACGTTCTCCTGTATCTCAATCTAAATACTACTCGGTGATGGCCCAAAACTTAACATTGAACAATTCATTCAAAATCAATAAAATTGTGAAAACAAGATAAAAATTCGGAAAACTAACGAGTAACCTTTTGGGGAGAGGGTGAAAACTTAAATATAAAAAAAGATTTTGACAATATACTTGCAATGAAAACACTTTCGAGACAAGACAGTTGTCCTCATTATTGTGTTGCAATGTCAGTCTTGTTTATCGACGAAAAATACTGAATAACATTCACTTTGAAGGAAAAGTCCCTTTGATCACAAATGCCCAAGGCTATATATATGACTCTTGGTGTTTTGGTGAATTCTGCATTTTGCAGAGAAAGGTACACTTCAGCTTCTCAACGCAAACTTGATTACTCTCGCTACAGAACGTCAGGTACAAGTCACTTCGTGTCTGAGACCTTCTAAGTGTCTCTGATAGTATCCAAATTTGTTTGTAACTTGGGGGTTTCTAGAAAGTTTCCATCAAGTTTCTAACTTACGAGCAGGTACCGGATCTACTCGCAAGCTTCGTATTTCATGAAGGCTTTTTAGTAATCAACTGCGCTTTCCTCTCTCTCTCTCTCTCTCTCTCTCTCTCTCTCTCTCTCTCTCTCTCTCTCTCTCTTTAAATTTAGTTCCATATAAGCGAAAACTTGCTTTTTAGACGGAAGCACTGACTTACAGTGATGCCTACAACGAACGATTTTTCTAGAAAAATTGCCATTTTCGACCTCATTCATGAAATTTTAAAATGCACATCTAACCTGATGATTCATAAAAACCATAATGCTAACTTTGCCTGAAGAACATTATATTGGGAATAAAGAATATAACAAATATATGCAATAAATGTTACTTAAAAGAATATAACAAATATATCCAGTATATGTTACTTCCGCTGCAAGTAATTCACAGAATGATTGAATTTCCGACGTGACGAAGGATGAACTGTCTTGACTGCGAGGTAGGAATTATCAAACGGCTATCAAAGTTGAATGTCAGCGCCATGGGGGATTAATCCTAGCTGTTCATTTCGCAATGAGAGAGAGAGAGAGAGAGAGAGAGAGAGAGAGAGAGAGAGAGAGAGAGTACATTCCATTCAACTATATGCGCCTGAATGCTCACTTATTGTAAAATTAATAAAAAGACGAGAGTAGCGTAAAGAATAGTTTTTCTAAGATAAGGATATTCGTATATTTAGTCTTGAATGCCTATGTTTCAAATTAAGATGGTAACTTAAGCGTTTTTTTAATACTTTGTTTTTCAACTCCTCTGTGGTTTATTAGTGCTTTGACAGAGGGCCATTAGAGTTAAGCATATCTTAGTTTCACCAGACAACTGAGCTGATTAACAGCTCTCCTAGGGCTGGCCCGAAGGATTAGATATCTTTACATGGCTACGAACCAATTGCTTACTTAGCAAAGGGACCTACACCTTATTGTGGGATAATTACTAAGAAAAGGGACCTACAGCTTGTTGTGGGATCCGAACCACATCGAGAGATGAATTTCCATCACCAGAAATAAATTCCTCTGATTTCGCGTTGGCAGAGCGGGGAACCGAACTCGGAACTACCGAATCGGTAGGCGAGCACGTAACTGACTCGTCCAACGCGGAACTATAGAGGTCCATTAAAATTCTTTCATTTTTACTTTTACAATGATCTGTTGACTGCTAAGGGTATCTTTACGGTAAAAGTTATAAGTTTTCACAACATTCGTTTCATGCATCTCTTCCTCATATTTTATGTTATCTGTTTCGTTATAGCATTTTATATAGATTACAAAAATGACATCCATTCTCTACAGTTTAAATATTCTTCTGCGTTAGAACGAAACAACCGGCTAATTGGAAGTGGAATATAGAACTTAGGCCAAAGGCCAAGCGCTGGGGCCTATGAGGTCATTCAGTGCTGAAAACAATGCTGAAAAATTGTTGTTAGGAGAGGGTGGAAAACAAGATGGAATAAACTGAAAATGAACGGAGGTGACAGGGGTTGCAGATAAGGGACGAAGGGACGCTGCAAATGACCTTAAGTAATGCCTACAGTAAACCGTGTGAGGTACACTGACAGCTCTACCCTCCTACGGGAAACAACAGGCTAATGAAGGCGCTAAACTCGTTACACTGACAACTATACCCTAACAGTAATAAAAAGTAAGAAAGCGTTGCAGTTTAAGTTAGAATAGTAACTTACTAATTCCCAACGCGCGCACATATCCGTATGAAAAAAAAGGGCCAATAATTTGCACAGCAAAGGCGGTGTCACGCGGATGATATATTCCGCCATTTTTGATGACATACTTTGGTAATGTAAACAGACATTTATCGTATCCATGAGGTGGCCAATATTGCTTGACTAAATAATACACTTTTTATTGCGCCTTTCGTAATTGTGTTTATCAATCCGAACTTAAGGGTAATAGCTTTCCGCAGACTTAATTATTAAAGATTATGGCATACATGCTTATTAAATCATGGCTCAATATCATTACAGCTTCTTCAATTCACTGAAGGATTAAGCTGTTCTTAAAATGGTGTATAATATAACTCTACCGACACTAATTAATCCCTTATTCAAAGTATATGGCCTTCGGATCGGAAATTTGGGCCAGGCTGTTTATCCTTCGCAAAAGAAGGTTCGAATCTTTGGCTGCTACAGGAAGAATATAAGTGAATTGTGCCACCACTAATGGATAGGTGTCCGAGTGCGTCTTCTGCTATATATATATATATATATATATATACAATATATATATATATATAGTATATATATATTATATATATACTATGATATATATATATATATATATATATATATATTTATAATATATATATATATATATATATATATATATATATATATATATATATATTATAGAATATAACGCCGACATTGACGAAAACCGAACACGAGCCAAGACAAATTAATATAGTACATCAAATCCTACCGAATACGAAATATACAAATATATATGTACGTATAACATATGAATACATACGTATTTATGAATCTGTGTTTGTTTGTATAAACGCATCTGTTATCCGTGCACGGGGGGATTGGGTATAGGCGACCAGTACAAATGTATGAATTGAGCCCCGGAGCATTTGCCCCTAATGCAAAATGAACAACACGGAACTCGTCCTCTGATAATTAGATTCGAGCATAAATTACATGCAGATTTCTCGGTCGCCTTTCCGTTCTCGCCACCGGCAGCGATACCAAATTATAAAACTTTTCCCGGTTCTGACTAACTTTCGGTCATACAACACGGAATTCTGAAATTAGTTTCGAAATTATACAAAGTATTAGATTCCCTTTATGCTCCGCGCTGGTTACATATTAGCTTTCGAAACGGGGGATAGTTTCGAAGACTGTGACTGGGATCATTTTGACATTTAGAGGCGGTATGCCAGAGAGCATTACGGTCATGATGCATAATACTCTTCATGATTATTTTCCTGATGGCTTATTACATTTAAAACAATAAGCGTCATATCATATTACTTTAATCGATACGAATTTATTGTTATAAATATATGAAGCAGTTTTATGATCATTAATGTCTTGCGTTGATTCTAGGTAATATAACTACCTTAAACACTGACAATTTGAGCTGTAGATTTAATGTGAAACATTGAAAAAAGTACTAAGCTCAACTCTACTGTTCAGATTAAAGAAACACTATCATTTAAACCGACATTACATAAAACAGAACACAACAAGATGACAGGTCTGCAGATGCAAAACGTCAGCGAGGAAGAAGCGGTGTTTTGGAAAAAGATTTCTCGTTTAAAAAACTGTAATCAGTCATTTAATTTTCACTTAAACGATTTAAACGACTGGTTTACCTAATCTTTAAAGTGAAAATAAAATAACCTAAAGGATTCAGGCAGGACGTTGGTCATTATTGTTAAAGATAATGGTAAGGAAAAATGCTTTTCTAGACACGACTTCCAATTCCTTTTTGAAGGAACTACAGGGCAAAAAAAAAAAAAAAAAAAAACAAACAGACCATATAAATTCAAAAGTGCTAGAATAAGTTGCTGATGATGTGAACCTTATCAAGAGATGTCCTAAATGACATGACTGTTCGAATTTTCATGATAATGACGCACTATTACCAGTCATTTCAACATTTTAACAGAAAGCCTCAAAATTTGGTGAGGATGCTCATCAGTAAGCCTCGATGTAAGTTTCAATTTTACTAAGTTTCATTTTTGAAAAGACAGCATTATTCTTATATTTCTCTGAGGGCCGCACTGACCATCATTAAGGGCCGCAGGTTGGGGATCCTTGGCATAGAAAGACCATAAACAGACTGGAGTGGAAGAATATGTCTGAGGCCTATGACCTGCAGTGGATACCAACGGCTGATGATGATGATGATGATGATGATGATGATATATATATATATATATATATATATATATATATATATATATATATATATATACATGCATATATGATATATATGTAGATGGATAGAATTATATTACAAAAAGCTTCAACTGAAGGCATTACATGCGGAAAAAAGATCCGGTACACACATTAAATTTCCTATTCCAAACGGAGTGATTTCGCTTGCACTATCACATGTAAATATACCAAACACTAAAATACAATCTCTCATTCTTTCTTTCTCTCTTTTTAAACCTATGTATTCCTTAATACCAAGAATAAGCTGCAAAGCTTTAAACGGAAATGAAGGAACAAATAAAGAATTACCGACGAGAGAGAGAGAGAGAGAGAGAGAGAGAGAGAGAGAGAGAGAGAGAGATCCACCAATTTCCTGGGTGGTTTCCTGATTTTGTTGAATGACAGAGACGAAGTCAGTCGATGAACTGGAGCCACGATTTACTTTGGTGTAAACGGAGGTCCGACGTCCTAAATCATCTCCCTGTAGAGGGTTAGTGCCGTCAGGGCACCTCGCGTGGTGCACTGTGGACATTACCTAAAAGGTGTTTGTAGCGTTCCTTCGTACCCTGGTTACACCCACTTTTTAGTCTTCTACTTGACCTCTATTTCCGGTTCCTTTCTTCAGTCTTGCTGTCCAACCAACTACTTCTAGTTTTTAAAAAATGAATAAAAAAGAATAAACTTAATCTGTCAAAGCGCTGAATGGCCTAAATTACCCCAAAAATGAATTAAATGTTTTTAAAAAATGAATAAAAAACTATAAACTTAATCTGTCAAAGCGCTGAATGGCCTAAATTACCCCAAAAAATGAATTAAATGTTTTAAAAAAATGAATAAAAAAGAATAAACATTAACAAAATTCAATCACGTCAACTCAAACGACGGGATGAGGTATAATGATGTATCATGAGACCGCGTGGCAAAGACTGTGAACTATGTCTGAAAAAAAGGAAGTGAGGAATCTTAGGAAATAAAGCCCTCTAATAGTCATGGGGATATTGGGCCTGCCCAATTCTTTACTAATTCTTTACTAATTTTACTGTATACTTTATTATCTCCGTCTCTTTCTCCTTTTAATGTGGATTTATACACCCGCTCACGCCTCCAGGAGGCTGAGTGAATTCTATCCCACACAGCTTCTTCGCCGAAATTTTACAAGAAGCTGAAGAGACGACAGCTTTGGAAGGACTTGAATTCTGAAGAGACTCCACAGGCAGAATACAAGCAGAGAATGTTGGTCTGGGAGGGACACGAGAAATCACCCAATTTTTTTTTTAAATCATTCAAGAACCTACAATTATACAAACTAAGATGTTGAGATTTACACTTATATATATATATATATATATATATATATATATATATATATATATATATATGTGTGTGTGTGTGTGTGTGTGTGTGTGTATGTATGCATGTGTATATTATATATATATTATATATATATATATATATATATATATATATATATATATATATATATATAATAATATATATATTATATATAGTAATATATATATATGGTATATGTATATATCTATATATATAGGTATATATATATATATATGGTATATATATATATATATATATATATATATATATATATAATATATATATATATATAATACTATCATAATATTATTATAATATATATATTATAATATTATATATATATATTAATATATATATATGTAAAATAAAAATTCTTCTGTTGAAACAGAACACGTCTCAAGTATAAAAGGCCCATTAAAACACTGGTTTAAAGCCAAGGACGATATTTCGGTGGACTGACTTCCACCCATATCAAGTAGTGCACGATGCAAGAAGTTACATTTGCGAAATACATAGTGGGAGGTATGCCCTTAAGTGATGCCTGCATGGGGTCATCGCTAAGCCGACGTTGGTTCTGTTAATTGTCTTAATCCTCTTCATCGTTGCCTTGAGGAAGACTCTGACCTTATAGACAATATCGTCCTCAGGGCAAAGATGAAGAGGATTAAAACAATTAATAGAACGAACGTCGGATTAGCGGTGACCCCATGCATCATCTAATGGTATATCATCTCCCGCTATATATTTCGCAAATATAAGGTCTTCTGTCATTCAATAATTGATAAGGGTGGGATTCAGTCCACTGAAATATATAACTTTGCTTTGAACCCGAGTGTTTTAATGCCTTTTATATATTATATATATATATATATATATATATATATATACATAGATATAAATAATACTTATACACACATACATGTCTATATAGTAAAGGTAAAATTGAATAGCATTCCGTTTGTCTTTTCTATTCAAATGCCGTGGTGCTTTATAATATATATATATATATATATATATATATATATATATATATATATATATATATATATATATATATATATATATATATATATATATATATATATATATATATATATATATATATATATATATATATATAATATATATATATATATATATATATATATATATATATATATATATATATATATATATATATATATATATATATATATATATATATATATATATATATATATATATTTATATATATATATATATATATATATATATATATATATATATATATATATATATATATATATATATATATATATATTATAAAGCAACACGGCATTTTAATGGAAAAGGCAACCGGAAAAAGGGCAGAAACCCACTTTGCAAAATACAAAATACAAAAAAAAAAACCGAAAAACGAGAAAAATAAAAAAATGGGAGTTAGAAAGAGGAGAGAGAGAGAGACGAGAGAGAGAGAGAGCGAGAGAGATAGAGAGAGAGAGAGAAGAGAGAGAGAGGAAGAAAATATCTTAAGACATATAGAAGTGTTCTCCATCTCAGGGCAAACACGAGCTCCGAGTTAACACCAGGCGAAACGGGGAGCATTCTTTCACAGAGCGATGATGATGATGACATCATCAGCGTAATGTGCTTATTAGCTTACGATACAGAGCGCCGCTTGAAAAAGCCGTCTTCCGTAATCTGTCGATCCCACTACCGATAAAACGTAATCCGCTTACGAGAATAAAGTCTGTAGGAGAGGATCCCAGTCGATGAAGGCTGAAAGGCAACGCCCCTTTTTCGACCTTAAAAGGATATTGCCTCATCTTTGAACGAGTAAATGTTTTCTATGTCCGATTAAATAACATAATTTGGTTAAAAGGTTTAAGTGTTAAAAAAAGTAAGGTGGCTAAAAGATTGTGTTAATAATAAAAAAATAATGTGGCTAAAAGATAAAGTGTTAATAATAAAAAAAATAATTTGGCTAAAAGATAAAGTGTTAACAAATAAACAAAAATAATTTGGCTAAAAGATAAATTCCTAAAAAAATAATCATAAATAATTTGGCTATAAGATAAAATGTTAAAAAAATAAACAAATAATTGGGCTAAAAGATTTTGTTAAAAAATAAACCAATAATTTGCCTGAAAGATTGTGTAAATTAAATAATTTGGCTATAAGATTGTCTTAAAAATAATTTGGCTAAAAAACTTAAAAAACAATTTGGGTGAAAGATTAAGTGTTAAAAAACAATTTGGCTAAAAGGTTCGGTGTTAAAAAAATAACCTGGCTAAAAGATAGTGCTAAAAAATAAATTGACTAAAAGACTGTAAAAAATAACTAAAAGATGGTTTTAAAAATTAAATTGGCTAAAGATTGTGTAAAAAAAATAATTTGGCTAAAAGATTGTCAAAAAATATTTGGCTGTAAGATTAAGTAAAAAAATAATTCGGCTCTACAATTAACTTCTAAAAAATAATTTAGCTAAAAGATTGTGTTAACAAATAATTTGGCTAATAGATTAAGTTAAGAAAAATAATTTGGCTAAAAGACTAAGTATTAAAAAATAATTTGGCTAAAACATTAAGTATTAAAAATAATTTGGCTAAAAGATTAAAAAAATAATTTGGCAAAGGATTCAGTGGTAAAAATGATTTGGCTAAAAGATTATGTTTAAAAAAAAAGTTTGGCTAAAAGATTAAGTTTACAAAAATATTTTTGCTAAAAGATTGTGTTAAAAGAACAATTTGGCATAAGACGAAATGTAAAAAAATTGGCTAAAATATCACACTTACAAATAATTTGGCTAAAATATTAAGTTAAAAAAACAATTTGGCTTAAACATTAAGTAAAAAAAATGTGGCTACAAGATTGTGTAAAAAAAAAGTTTTTTTGGCTAATATATTGCGGTAAAAAATAATTTGGCTAAAAGATTGTGTAAAAAAAAATCCTAATTTTGCGCAAAGATTAGTTACAAAAATAATCTGGCTAAAAGATAAACTGTCAAAAAATAATTTGGCTAAAAGATTGTATTGAAAATTAATTTGGCAAAAAGACTTAGAAAAAATAATTTCCTTTAAAGATTTAAGCTTCAACTGAGCTGAAATGTCTGAAGGTTTTTTGTAATATGCGACCTGGGGACATTTTATGTCTTTTCGATTGCAACACGCGCAAGGCTTCTTTCAAAAGGAAGTATAATACCAGGTATATAAAAGGATATCTATCACTCTTGCCATTCAGTGGGTCGCCAGTTTGTGTATCAATACACTCCAGAGTCAAAAGATAAACCTCTTCGTGTTTCGTTCTCTCGGGTGTCAATGGTGAAACCGATAATGACGCGTGTATGTTAGCGAGAGAGAGAGAGAGAGAGAGAGAGAGAATGAAACTTACAGCTAAACAGGAACAAAAAGATTTCTTCGCTATTCAAGTAATTTCAACATCTCGAATATAATTATATATATATATATATATATATATATATATATATATATATATATATATATATATATATATTGTCATAGTCTAGGTGCAAGGTTTTGGACAATCAAAATCTTTAATCTACTAAAAAATCTCCAACTTGTGGGAACACACGGAACCTGACTCAGGGCCACGCAGGGCTATGAACAGAAAATGTGAAGATACCTCTTATAGAAAACACCAGCTTACTTCAAGGATTGAATGTAAACGTAAGTTGTCCACAAATGAATTATTATTCCTATTTAGCAAATCAGAAGATATGATACAGGAGCACTAGTTGGCTCCATGGCACTCACAAGACTGGCTCTACTATGTACAATAGCATGACTAATGTGTCACCAAGTTGTAAGTAAAATACTTAAAGAGGATCTAGAACTTAAGACAAATACATCGAATAAAACACTATGCAATGGAGCATTGTAAGCGAGCCTTTGCTTTCTCAGGTATCCTGAGTCTTCAACCCAAGATTGTCGCTGGCTGAATACGCTGAGAGGCACTGCTGAACTACTGGAGAAGGCACTTAACGGGGCAGTCTACATGGATCTGCAAAGCAGTCTGAGCTGATAAACAAGTCCAATAAAAATTTAAAATATGCCAAATGCAAAGCATAGGAATTACTCAAATTCTATATAACTTTATTTCACGTGCGTTTAGAGGGTTGGTAGTGTAATTGAATATCACTTGTCTTAACAATTTCACAATTATTGATGCTCACACAAGTCTCTGATGGAGATGGGAATGTTTAAGGAATGGGAATAGGAATAAAAAAGTTGAAACAGGGAATGAATGCTAGGAAAAGGGTGAAAGACCGAAAGAACAACTTCCAATTTCAGTTGCCTGAGTCTGTGGACAGGACAGGCATTCACCAGGATCAAAGTGACTCTCATCAAGCGGTGACATATAGGAACTTCTATGGGCTTGTGGTGCAGCATTCAAGACGGATGTCTGGGCAGAGCCCGGGCTGCAGGATAGCAGGTTCAGGAAGAGACTAGCTAGGTCAGTGTCAAGATGAAAGTTGGAGATAGCTGCAGGCCGAGTTGTAGGGCGTGACACCGCTTCTTGGGCAGTTGGGAACTGTGTCAGGTTAGGGCAGACTGCAGGGTATACTACCGCATGTACTGGCTAAGGCAAAGTGCAGTTTTATAGGTCAGGTCAGGTTATATTTATACCAGTTGAAGGATGAGCCGGTCACAACTGGTTGCGGCTGCTGTGATTCTCCAAGGATGCTTCCATCTCCACCTCCAATCCTTGTTAAATGCCTGAAAGAGGTCATTGGACGCTGGCAGAGAAGTGTGGAAAAGGGGGTACAATGGAGGCTGGTCAAGAAGTTTAGGATGACCGTCGGTCATGCAGGAGTGTGTGGGCAGCGTAGCAAGGGAAAGAGGTCAGGTAGAGGCAAGGAAGGACAGGTCATCAAGACGAACTTTTGCGAATTGGAGGATGACCTGCTGCTAATGGCTTCTTGTAAAATTGGACAGGAGACCTACGTACAGAAGAATAAATTAGAAAAAGGCTCTTCTTTTCCTTTAAGTGCGAGAGACCCTCGAGGGATTTGGCATATGGCCAGCATTAACGTTTGACAAGGGGATAACAAGCTACCATGCAGATGCGGAGCGTCGTTAAAATCATATTCACAGGGGACAGGGGGCTTGACCCAGATACCATCACTCACGGTGGTCCTAACGGTCAAAATAGGATAGGGTCGCGTTTACTTGCTTTGACATTTCCCACTATTGTATTTTTCATTATAAGATATTCCTGTACTTTTCCAATTCGTTTAAGGAAAAGAAAATTAAAAAGAGGGTCCAAAATTGATGCTAAGTAAAAATATATATATATATATATATATATATATATATATATTATATCTATTATATGATATATATATCTTAACCCTCCTTTTATTAAAACTACACAAATTGGAAACCCTTACCTGTTGTCAATGGTGCCCCCTGTCTGCAACCATGTCGTTAGGCTATTAAGATCACGTAAGTATAAAAATATACTATTTATTACCCAAAGAAGATGAATACAGAATAGAACAAAATGATTAACAAGTCATAGCGACAAAAAACCCAAATCTGCCCCTAAAGAAAACTAGTAAGTTATCACTCTACCCTCCTGACTAAGAATTCACTCCCAAACCCAGAATGTCAATAAGTTCATCATATTAGTCAGGTTAGAGAATCCTGTCTCTAGTACCATGGAATAGAACCCATCTGTAATAAAGATAACAATGGATAAAAGATACACTTCACACATCACTCTCTTTTCAAAGTAATTAAGTAAAGAATGTATTTCACACTTCTCTCTCTTTTCAAAGGTAACGGTTTTCTAAGTCTTATAAAATATGTGTCATAGTTTTACGATGGTGGTTTTCTCTCCCGACACCTGGCGTGTACCAACTGACCTCTTTGTTCTCACCAAAAGGAATGGGACTTTTGCAAGCGCCTTGGTCTATTAGACCTGTAACATCCGTACAAACGAATGTACATGCTTGACGACAAGACGAGCGGACTCTCGATTAAAACGCTTACGTACCCAAATTCCTTCACTCAAGTAAGCTGCCCCTACAGTTCAGCCTGTCTCCAAGCAAGACATGATATGTGATTCACTAACATTACACACTTGTAATATATATATATATATATATATATATATATATATATATATATATATATATATATATATATATATATATAAATTTACAAACTCCCCTCTGACGAAACTGAAGCAGAATCACCTGATTACGATGAACATGTTAACTTCAATATTTATATTAGCAGACCCCATCTCCGGGAGCGATTAAAATCCGGGTAAATACTGACGGGTAAAAAAAAAAAAAATCCCGGCCGGATTAATCTAGGACGAACGTAATTCATTCAAGTGAATCGCGAGATGCGTCAACAAAAGATAGGAGGAGGAAGTTGATGAAAATGGAATGTTACTGGGGACAGTGAAGGAGGTTTTTAGTGATTGAGGAATAAGGACATAAAAGGTAGGAAGAAGATGGTGGGAAGAGTGGCAGGGTAGGAATAGGAATAAGGAGGTTAAAGAACGGGGGGTGGGGAATAGGAACAGGAGGAGAAAAGTTCGCATTTCAAAGGAGGAGGAGAAAAGTTCGCATTTCACTTTTTATTTTTACTGATTAAAGGATCTTTGTACGAGCGGTTTGCGAACGAACCTCGACAAAGAGAGATAAATAGCTCTTTAATTCTTCATGGTAACCACTCCACTGCTACCACTAATGATTTTCGCTATTACTATAAAAATGAGAAAGATTCCAAACGTACGATAATAAACCCGTTATCTATATCTATTTTTCCTGAGTTTTTCCATTTAATAATGTGAAAGATTTATTGGCTGAAGCCCACCAACCATCTATACGAACAGAGACACAGTAATGGAAAATGTCCAAAGTGCAAAAAAAGTATATCTTGGTTTTACCAGACCATTGAGCTGATTAACAGCTCTCCTAGGGCTGGCCCGAAGGATTAGATATTTTTTCGTGGCTAGGAACCAATTGGTTACCTAGCAACGGGACCTACAGCTTATTGTGGGATCCGAACCACACTATATCGAGAAATTAATTTAATCGCCAGAAATAAATAACTCTGATTCCGCGTTGGCAGAGCCGAGAATCGAACTTCGGACCACCGGATTGGTAGGAGAGCTCAAAACCACTCGTCCAACGAGGAACTTGTCCAAAGCGCAATTTCATATAGTTACGTGTCTGTAAATTTTGAGGGAGTTTTTTCATTCATCAATATACAAGAATCGCTGGAGCCTACCAGCCATACATACAAACAGAATATTATACATTGTATATAGTTGTGTGTCTGTTTTTATCGAGTTTCTTTATTCATTAATAAAGAAACTCGTAGCCCACCAGCAATACATACGTATATAAACAGCAACAAAACACGACGGCCAAAACAAAGCGAGGAGGAGGAACATCACCCACATACACAATACTATCGCTCATTACAGATACAAATGGAAGTGAAGCATTTCAATCTAATGCAAATAGACCAGAAATGAATCCCGAGAGGAATGTCAATATATACACGAAGGGGGAATGAAATGACTCGACTGCCATATTGGAAACGTACCTTCATACGTCCGTCAAAGAAGAAGAAGAAAAAAGAAGAAACAAACGTAGTTACAAATGAATACAAAGAAACAAGTTCTATTATAAAAATAAAAGGACGCATTGTCTCTATATATTGATACAAAGCCAAGTTCCACACCAGCCAAATAATCAGACATTTATTTTGACTGTTTACACTTTACTTAATTTTGATAACAAAGTCCCTCTACAAGAATTTCGAGACGAAGATGATTAAATCCAAACGTAAGTTTTCTGTAAAAGAAAACAATCGAAATGGCCATTTGTCTGTCCGTCCGCACTTTTTATGTCCGCCCTCAGATCTTAAAGTGTACTGAGGCTAGAGGGCTACAAATTGGTATCTTAATCATCAACCCTCCAATCAACAAACATACAAAATTACAGCCATCTAGCCTCAGTCATTTTCATTTTATTCAAGGATAAAGTTAGCCATGATCGTGCATCTGGCACCAGTATGGTTTCCAACATCACAGGTCACCACCGGGGCTGAAAGTTTCATAAGCCCCGGCTGAGAGTTTCATAGAACAGTATATGCTATACAGAAAACTTGATTGCGCCGAAGAAAATTCGGGATATTTTAATTTTATTTTTTTTATTTTGTCTTGAGCAAAATGATAGGGACGTTTGCAAGAACTTCATTGGGTGAAGATCAGTGTAATGTTCAAGACTGATGTCATGGCCTTCAACAATCAGACGCCAGTTAGCTATATAAATCAATCTCTTCATTGTTTAATACCGTGAGTTTAAGTTAAGTATGTCTTAGTCCTAGAAACAGCTTATTGTTGGATCCTAACCACATTATTGAGAAATGAATTTCTAATCACCAGAAATAAATTCCTCTGGTTCCGCATTGGCAGCAGCGGGGAGCGAACTCGGGCTACCAGATTGATAGACAGGTATGCAAACCACTCGTCCAATGAAGAACAACCAAAACTCCTATAATCTGTTAAGGGAGATTATTTAGTTACAAGCTGCAACTATGTTTTTGTGTCATTCTTGTGATCATTTATGTCGAAAAAAGTGAAGTGAGGAAAAAACTTGGTCTACAAGGTGTCAAAACTATAAATAAACATCAAAGTAAAACAAAGAATAGTGTAAAAATAAGCATTCTTTCCAGAAGTTACTCGTCACGTTTGTTCAGCAGCACAGACACTGTTGTACAAGAAAAATAATCTTATTCCTACTTCAAAAGAGCATTAAAAAAAACTAAATAAATAAATAAATTATTCAATAAAAACAATAAAAATTCACAATAACATTTTACACATCATCATCCCTTGAAATGAAGGTAAAGCATAAGATGAACCTTTAGTTCTAATCGCCAAAAATTCAGCCAAAAATGCCACAATAAAGACAAATGAAACCCTGACGTTCTGCTGTGCACGAACCTCCAGGGATTACGACGTTCAAAACAAACAGAGGCTGTCTGCTTCTCCCATTCTTTGCTCGAAGTCGAAATGCACCAAAGATTCTCTGAGCCTGTCATCCAATGATCGCCGTCAAAATTGCTTCCGAACGCCCTGGCACGGCCGAACCCTCTGTCATAAAAGGGCACGAAGCTATGGAGTTCCATCGCTTATGGCTGAAAATAGGGAAATAGTGAGCGGAATGAAAGGTCCTTAATACCCTCTATCCAGTACACGTGTAGGGAAGGGGATTGACTCTGAGCTACATGGTTTAAAGGGAGAGGGAGCCACCAATCAGTCAGATAATACTTGGCCCATTTTCGAGATGATAGACACGAGAGAGAGAGAGAGAGAGAGAGAGAGAGAATTCTAAGATACCTATCATATAAAAAAAATTACTATAGTGGATTCACATCAATCGTGCATCTGATGTCTAGGCCAGTCCCTTACGACCTCCTGATTGGCTTTTGATAAGCCAATCACATGGCTGGAAAGTCTCAGCCTCTCGAGAATGTTCACATAGGCAGGATTTACGTATGTTCCACCTCTCCTGTGAGATACTTTCGAAAGACGTACTCTCAGGAGAGGTGGAACATACATCCTGCCGATGTGAACTCTCCAGAGAGACTGAGAGTTTCCAGCCCTGTCATTGGCTTAACAAGAGCCAATCAGGAGCGTCGTAAGGGACTGGCCTAGACATCAGATGCACGGGTGATGTGATTTTACTATAGGCATACACTATAAAGTAGTGAATTTGGCAAATGCTGACAGAGTGACGGAGTAGCATCCGGAACTCTACCAAAGCCGATATCTAATGTGGAGATTGGTAACTTACGGTTTAATGAAATGAATATAAGATTTAGGCCAAAGGCCACGAGGTGGTACCCATGAGGTCATTCAGCGTTGAAACGGAAATTATGAGTAAAAGAGGTTTTGAAGGTGTAACAGGGGGAAAACCTCCATGTTGCACTACGAACCAATTGTTAGGATTGATTGATTGATTGTGAGTTTTCTGGCGTTACAACTACCAGGGTCACCGACGCCGATCAATTGTTAGGAGAGGGTGGACAGTAAGATGGAAGAAAGAGAATATGAAAGGAAGTACAGTAAAAGAAATGAAAGAGGTTGTAGCTAGGGGCCAAAGGGATGCTGGAAAGAACCGTTAAGAAATGCCTACAGTGCAGAACCATTAGACTGAGATCAAAGCAAATATTAGTCTCAGAAAGGATTCGTTATGCCATTTTCTTGGTAAAATTTTCCGTATGTCTAAAGTCCGTTACATAACATTTCCCTCCTTAGAGAACGTAGTGTAATAGTTTATACAAATTTTGCTTGACGATTCGAGTCTGGATTTAGCTGGCGTTACAGCGACTGAGGTCATCGAAACCAGTTTCAATTTCGATAACTGCTATGGCAGTTAGGATCTTCACACCAGTAAAATCGAAGCAAAAATTGCCATATGGTAAAGTATTCAGAAGGGGAAAAGTATAGACTTTGGGCTTTATCATGCTTGTACAGTCACTGAAGTTATGAATATAATAAACGCACCGAAGAATGTCCTCACGCTCAAAAGATAAGAGATAAGGACATCAAAAACCTCAAACGATAAGAGATAAGTACACCGGAAAATCTCAAATCTTCAATTTCTCTTGAGAGCTACATTCAATATACATATAGAAGCTCGACTAACTGAATCTACTCTTCTTCTTATTGTGAATCGGATTCCAAGTACAGAGGTGTGGCCAGACCACCCAGCCTCTCTTTCCCTTTTCGAAAACAAGATTCCAGGTTGGAAAGAATGAAGGTCACTATTCCAGGTGTTTTCAAAACTGCTTCTTTTTACTCCAAGAACCTAATTCCAGGTCTCTGAGAAACATGATCAAGACCAATTCCTCTCTTGTCGAAAGCCAGGTTCCAGAAACAGAGAAAGTGAGGTCTAAATCTAAACGACTCTCTCTCTCTCACTCTCTCTCTCTCTCTCTCTCCCCCTCTCTATCTCAAGAAATAATGGATGGAAACTAGAACTGAAGAGATACAACACATCCCACTGTGGGAACTTCTTCACATACAAGATATGTGACACATGGAATAAACTGCCACCAGAAGTTGCAAACAGCGTGGAGGAGTTTAAAAGAAAGCTAGACAATATCATTAGGACACTGTGAATGAACAGTAAAACCTGCTGCTACAGATAAGTGAGCGCAAGATGTCTCCTCGGATGGACTAACAAGTCTTTGAGACATCCTAATACTTGTAAATCTCTCTCTCTCTCTCTCTCTCTCTCTCTCTCTCTCTCTCTCTCTCTCCACCTCCTCCTCTTTTTCTTCCTTTTTGTCAGAATCTCGTTTGATTTTCAACTGATTTCCCGCGAAGATGTTGTCTTAAGCAATTCACCTCCTGGAGCTCTTTCCATCTCTGGTTGACTGATGCTGTCAGTCAATACCGGAAAGAATATAAAGCTGGTGGCCACGTTGCCCGTGGAATTGAAATTTATCTCTTCTCTTCGAGAAACCTCTAACTTCTTTATATATTTCTTACTGATGGGATGAATGAGAGCCAGTTACATGCTAACTGTGTAGGGACCACATCGTATTATCAATGAAGGGATAACGCGAAAACGAAGAACTGTATTATAGAATGCAAATGAATAAGGTGGACCAAATTTTCTGTTTTTTCTATTTTATGTTTGTATATTTGATAATGACAGCCATTCTTTTAGATGGTACTGGAAGCCTTCCTAATTTTTATTCTATTTTTTTTCTACGATAAAACATTTTTTTTTCAAAGGCTAGTAAAAATTGTGCAGAATGGAGAGAAAATAATGCTACCGCCCAGAAAATCTACCAAAATGTTTATTAGAAAAAAATAAATGACTGAATAATATATACTTAACAACTGGATGAACAAAGAACTTTATTTGTAAAAGCAGGAAAGTTTAGTTATTTTGGTTGAAATGCACGTGAAATGAAGGTGAAGCTTATATACAAAAATTTCCATTAAGATAAAAAAGAAAATTACTGAAATTTATGTTTTATTGTGGTAAAGAGGGGCAGAAACAAAATGAAGCAGTACACGAATAAAGTTAGGTAAAATTTCGTTGACATATAGTTTTAAAACTAAATTATGTATATCATACAAAGGCTTGAAATTATAATAAAGCATTACGTGGACCTGGCTTAACGTTTGCATAAAAGTTACCGAAAGCCAATAACAGAAAAAGAGACTTGTTTCAGAAGGATTGCCAATATTTATTATGCTGATAAATTCACGCTATTTATAAACTGGGGTTCGGTTATTTTACCATTTTTACCTATCTTGTAAAATGAGGAAAATACCTTCAGCTCACTCATGTTATGACTCTCCTGTCAGTGTTGTCATTTTCCGTCAAGAGGGAGAGAAAAAAACGTTCAAGAATCACGCTGCCAATCAAAGTCTTTGATGTCAAGTGTGTCAAGCTATAATAATAATAATAATAATAATAATAATAATAATAATAATAATAATAATAATAATAATAATAATAATAATAATAATAATAATAAAACACACACACACACACAAACAAACAAATGCAGACTAAGAAAACCTTTGCATTTGTGTTTTCATTAGTTAGCTGCTAACCACAGCATTATACCAGAGCTCTTTCTGATTTTTGTACCGAACTTGTAAAATATTGACAACAATTCAGTCTTAGTCTGTCCTGCAATTAATGAGGTATCTAGCCACTGACCAGGAACTTGCAACACCGCGCAAAAAAATGAAATCCGTCTTTTATTATGAGATTTAAAAAGCAGAAATTTTAAGAAGGAAAATGACAGATATGACAAATGACAATAATGAGCGAACGCTGACCTCGACGGACTGTTTGTTATAGATGTTTCAGTTAGTGGGACTAAAGGTGCGTCCACAAGGTCGAAAAATGTCCAACGGACAACCATTGTTACCAATTGTCTGACGGTCTTTGCCTTCTGAGCAGAGTAAAAACAGTGGTTTACAACCTCATCTGGTACCACTGTTCGTTGCCAGATCTACGTTCATCGTTTCAACGCTTATAACGTCATCCTGCTTGGCCAATGATATGGTAACATTGTTTGTCCGTCGGACATTGTTCGACCGTGTGGACGCACCTTAATTAAGACGCGTATTGTTTTTGAAGTTTCTACAATTTACCGGGTAGTATGAACTGACAGCAATACACTTTGGCGACTGTAAGATTCTGTGGTTGAAAAATAAAAAATTTCCGCTAAATGCACAAGGTTACTTATCAGTAACAGATATAATGTCATCATACAAGGGACGTCATTCATCTATCACTTTTGGCAAACCTTCCGGGTTAAAAATAGAAAATACTGTCAACAGTTTTTAGAAGCCCCAAAAGCGTACTTTGAAATTTAATACCCATATCGACGACAAGAAAAATAAAGAAAACTGAATGAAACGTAGATATATCCTAAATGTTAAAAGGATAATTATCAACAAAAATATGTTGGTTATACCTTACAGTACGATTGAAATATATGACTTGTGAGCAAAATTACAATTCACTGAAGGGTCAAAGATTTATAGGAATTCTCAGCCTCTGCCTAACGAGAAATCTAAATAAAAATTTGAGGTGTTCAGAAAAATTGCTCAGTGGAAAAAGCCAATTAAGAGTAATTGTTTTCATATGAAGAATATTCCATTAATTCTCATTTGTCGTCTTATTAGTGGGAACTTTAATTTGCCTTCTTTGTCTTGACTGATTCCATAAGCTTTTGGCAAATTGCAGTGTTAGGATTTTTCCTTTGTGATTTTCAATTTTATAAAGAACAATACTTCCCACACATATGGAAACCTCTAATTTCGAGATGGATTATAATTACAAAAGTGCATGAATAAGAGGGATTATAATTACAAAAGTGCATGGATAAGAGGGATTATAATTACAAAAGTGCATGGATAAGAGGGATTATTACAAAAGTGCATGGATAAGAGGGATATAATTACAAGTGCATGGATAAGAGGATAATTATACAAAAGGTGCATGATAAGAGGGATTATAATTACAAAAGTGCATGGATAAGAGGGATTATAATTACAAAAGTGCATGGATAAGAGGGATTATAATTACAAAAGTGCATGGATAAGAGGGATTATAATTACAAAAGTGCATGGATAAGAGGGATTATAATTACAAAAGTGCATGGAATAAGCTTAGTCATTAAAAAGTGGTATTATTAGTGATTATAATTAAACAGTGCATGGATAGAGGGATAATTCAAAAGTGCAGATAAGAGGATTATAACAAAATTGCATGGATAAGATTATTAATTACAAAAAGTGCAATGGATAAAGAGGGATAGATTATAAAGTTGCATATAAGAGGGCTTATAATTACAAAAGTGATGGATAAGATTAAGTTATATGTTAAACAGTGGATGGATAATAGGGATTATTAATTAAAGTTGCAAAATGGATAAGAGGGATTTATTAAATTACCAAAGTGGCATGGAATAAGAGGGATTAAATAATTACAAAAGTGCATGATAAGATGGATTAATATACAAAGGCAGAATAGGAGGGGATTATAATTACAAAAGTGCATGGATAAGAGGGATTATAATTACAAAAGTGCATGGATAAGAGGGATTATAATTACAAAAGTGCATGGATAAGAGGGATATATAATTACAAAAGTGCATGGATAAGAGGGATATAATTACAAGTGGATGGATAATAGGGGATTAGAATTACCAAAGTTTGCTGGATAAGAGGGATTAAATTACAATTGGATGGATAAGAGGGATTATAATTACCCAGTGCATGGAATAAGATGGATTATAATTATAATAAAAGTGCATGGCATAAAGAGGGATTATAATACAAAAGTGGATGGATAAGAGGGATTATAATTACAAAGTGATGGATAAGAGTGGCTTAATAATGTACAAAGTTCATGATAAGAGGGTTATAATTACAAAAGTGCATGATAAGAGGGATTTAATTCAAAAGTGGATGATAGAGGGATATAATTACAAAGTGGATGGATAAGAGGATTATAATTACCACACGTGATGGATAAGGGGATTATAATTCAAAGTGCATGGATAAGAGAGAATATAATTACAAAGTGCATGATACGAGGGATTATATTACAAAAGTGGATGGATAAGATGGAATATAATTACAATAAGTGCATGGATAAGAGGATTATAATTACAAAAGTGCTGGATAAGAGGGATTACTAAATTACAAAAAGTGCTGGATAAGAGGATTATAATACAAAAGTGTAGGGATAATAAGGGAATATAATTACAAAAGTGCATGATAAGAGGGATTATAATTCAAAGGTGGTATGGATAAGAGGAATATATTAAAAAGTGGATGGATAAGAGGGATTTTTTTTATTAAAAAAAAAAAAAAAATTTTACAGACGTGGATGGATAAGAGGGATTATAATTACAAAAGTGCCTGGATCATAGGTATTATAATTACAAAGTGCATGGATATAGGGAGGGATTATATTACAAAAAGTGCATGGATAGAGGGATTAATGAAAAACATTACAAAAGTGTATTGGATAAGAGGGAATTAATTCAAAAGTGCATGGATAGGGAGGGAATTATAATTACAAAACAATGGATGGATAAGAGGGAATATAATTACAAAAGTGGATGGATAAGAGGGATTATAATTCAGAAGTGATGGATAAGAGGATTATAATATTGCAAAAGTGCATGGATAAGAGGGAATATAATACAAAAGTGCACAAAATGATACTTAAAGATTTAAATTACAAAAGTGTATGGAGACCCACACCAGATATATTACAAGACCTGAAGCTCTCCCATTTCCGAGTCTGTTCAGAAATCTCGTTTTCCTGAGAGCAGAAGTTCATCTGCGAGCATTTCATCTGGACGTTGGCATCTGACCTTTCCAAGCACTTGCCAGAATCAGACTCACTGCCTTTGGCTCCACTTTTAATAGTATGCAGTTGATTAAGTAGATGCGTCTCGTGGTAGGTAATGGCTGCTGTAAGAATTATGAGCACGTGACCAACGAGAAATCGTTAGGAGAATTAACGTAAAACGTGTTTTGAGATATCTGATGTATCAAATGCATCAAGACTAATACTAGCTTTTTGAATTTTCCTTTTTTTTTATATCTAATTTTCTTTTTGCCTCCTGACGTTACTTTGGAGCCACCTTAGGTTCAATGCATCTTTAATCATTTTAACTGCAACCTGAAAGGAAAACAGAAAGGGTAACTCTTGTCTTCTCTAAGGACACTGCATCGTTCAGAGGATTATTTCTTTAAGAGGACATAATCGTTGTATATCAAAGCAAATGTACTGATATTCATATCGTTGTGTACTCCTAAGCACAACTTACCTGTCTGACAAAATTTGCAAAACTGCCTTATTCAATTTTATCTATCCCTTTCATTGTTCTGTCTTATCCCCAAGTCTTCCGTCAAGAAAAGGTTTATAAGAACAAACAAGTTTCTTGGGAGGAATCGAGTTTTCTGTACAGCGTATAATACTATATGAAACTCTCAGCCACGGCCCGGTGGTGGCCTGTGTTGTTGATGCCAGTACCGGTGCCAGACGCACGATCATACCTAACTTTAACCTTGAATAAAATAAAAACTACTGTGACTAGAGGGCTGCAATTTGGTATGTTTGATGATTAGAGGGTGGATGGTCAACATACCAATTTGCAGCCCGCTAGCCTCAGTTTTTAAGACCTGAGGGCGGACAGAAAAAGTGCGGACGGACAGACAAAGCCACTTAATAGTTTTCTTTTATAGAACGTTAAAAGGCACTAAGTTTGTATACGAAAACTAATCGGCCCCTTTTTAACTTCTCTCCGACATCGAACCTCTTCAAATTCCTGTAGGAGATCATGTCCCAGATAAACTTCCATAACTGATACAACAGAAAAAGTGCAAAATGTCTAAATAGGAAACGACAACTGAAAGAAAGGAACTGAATGTATGATTCAACAAAAGAATAAACGAAAGGGAAGTGAAGAGTCTTATTCATCAGTCACCAGTTGCTCACAGGGTATTGGGTAAACACGCGCTATTTACTTAGCTTGATTTAATTCGTAGTGTTCTCCTAGACGACTAACTAACGACTGTGCTGGGCGTCAAAAGTTTACTTTTTTATAATATACGATCCACTTCAGTTGTTCTTAATCAAAGAAAGTTGATCTTCAAAGACTGGGCGCATTTGCAAAGCTGGCTTTAGAGAAACAAATGCGTTTTTTTGCAATTAAAAAAAAGCGAAGGTCAACAGAAAGGTTAGATATTTTTCCTGTTATTCCAATTTCCATTATACACGCATCCGGTTATTTATATAGAATATCATGATGCAATAAGAAAAAAAAAAAGAAAATGGGGTGGGGGGGGGGGGGGGGGGGGGGGGGCGGGGGGGGGGGAGGGGGGGGGGGGGGGGGGGGGGGGGGGGGAGGGGTAATGAGACGATCTACCTTTAATGTGGAAGGAACCCTCCTATATGCATTTATAATCTTCCTATACATGAAAACATCCGCTTTCTGAGAAACACTTTCAGACGTAAATAACGGATATTAATGATCAATGATAACTAAAAAGAAACACATCTTTTCCTCTCGGTGAAGCTCGACTTACTTTCAACCTGATTAAACCGTTTCTTGATTTAAATCTGGTTAATCATGCTACTCTTACGAGACAGGTCATTTTCATACGACAGTAAGAGAAGCCTAGTATTCAAGAACTCGACAGATTTTACTCCCAGTTGATTGTTGGAGGTTCTTATCTTCCTTTCAAAACTGCTATGTAAATGCTACTATTAAAGTTGAACCGGGTACCTCTCTCTCTCTCTCTCTCTCTCTCTCTCTCTCTCTCTCTCTCTCTCTCACGCGCACAGAATGTAGGTCATCGCATAAAGAATCCTTACAAGAATATAATGCCTCTTTCATTTCCTCCTTTCCTGCTCTAATTTTAGGCAGATCTGTGCTACAAAAGAGGAATTGATCTATTCTTATCTACTGACGCCGCAGACTCCATTTCAACTATGACTGACGATCGGGCATTATACAATGCTTCATTATGACTATACATACACTTATCTCGCGTTCTCATTTTTTCATCAAAAGATTAAAGTTTGAAGTTAGAATGTGCTGATTGATAATTTCCAAGATCATAAGGTATACTACAGCATATATTTCAGGAAAACATAAAAATAGGCTTAAACAACATATCATCCATGACGGACACTTGTTTAAAGTAAAAGGCTATTAAAAGATCGCAATAAAAGTGTTCAATTAACAAATAAAAGCCTAGTGCACTGACCTCTTCAAAAACAAAACCTTCATTTATTAAGGCATTCTCAAGCAAGATTTTCGCAATTCACTGTTCATGGTATGCGCGCAACTTGAATCGAATGGTAGTTATTGCCCCTCTTCCAAAACAACGATCATCACCACACTGAGGTCTTTGACGCACAAACCTCTATATATAACATTTACGGACGCTGGCAATTGCTTAAGCCTTATACCATCCCACTTTAGGGGGAATCACCTTCTTCAGCAGTTCCTCGTTGGACGAGTGGTTTTCGCGCTCCGCTACCAATCCGATGGTCCGAAGTTCGATTCCCTGCTCTGCCAACGTCTAATCAGAGGAATTTAGTTCTGATGACGGAGATTCATTTCTCGATATCATGTGGTTCGGATCCCACAATAAGCTGTAGGTCCCGTTGCTAGGTGACAAATTTATTCCTAGCCACGTAGAAATATCTACTCCTTTTGGCCAACCCTAGGAGAGCTGTTAATCAGCTCAGTGGTCTGGTAAAAAACTAAGATATACTTGACCTTCTTCAGCGACTAGAGATCTCGAGGCCACAGTGGCTTCTAACAAGACAGATTTACAATTTTTTTTCTGCTTGCCGAAAGCCAGCACCAATGTGACTTTGCTTTCGAGGGAAGGTCACTTCATGGCCCCCATACACTGAACGACTGTCTTAGGGATTGTTTGTTTGTTTGTATGGTGTTTTTACGTTGCATGGAACCGTTGGTTATTCAGCAACGGGGCCAACGGTTTTACGTGACTTCCGAACCACGTCGAGAGTGAACTTCTATCACCAGAAATACACATCTCTAACACCTCAATGGAATGCCCGAGAATCGAAGGTTAAGACCATACCGATCACGCCACTGAGGAGGTACTCTTAAAGACTGTCGTTATCGACCCACACACACACACACAATTCATACAGAATGAGCGATCTCCGCACCGATTTCAGTTTGAACAAAGATTTTGTCTCAAGAAGACAAACCCATACATTGAACGACCTGTGTATGACAGACTCAAGTCGCTAGCCACCAGCAACCTGGTCGTGGCAAATTCCCGCTGAGATCGTTCAGACACGAAGCTCCGCCCACTTTTGCATTCAGACAAGCCCATACACAGTGTTTTTGCGAACGATACAGACAGTCGTTCACCCAATCGTTCAGACAATCGTTCAGTGTATGGGGGCCTTAAGCCTCTGACTAGTTCTCTGCAAGACAGCGGCACTGCAACCTATCACAACGGAAGGCTCACTAGTTGCATTCTACGTCTTGTTTGTTTGTAAGGTGTATTTACGTTGCATGGAACCAGTGGTTATTCAGCAACGGGACCAACGGGTTTACGTGACTTCCGAACCACGTCGAGAGTGAACTTCTATCACCAGAAATACACATCTCTCACTCCTCAATAGAATGGCCGAGAATCGAACCCGCGACCACCGAGGTGAGAAGCAAACACCAAACCAACCACGCCACTGAGGCGCTCCATTCTACGTCTTGTGGTTTCCTTCAGTCCTTTAGCTGGAGCTTTGCAACAAAGTACTCTTTAATGACTCCTTAAAAATGAAAGAAAACCGCACAAGACAACGCCTTCCAAACAACGCTCTTGGAACAAGAATTAAGAAGAATGCATGAACATATATTCATACTTACACATATAACATTGATTTATGATATAACCTCAAAATATTAGTTCGTTTGTTCCACAAATTATAACTTAATTTTCTAATTTTTGAGTTTAAAATAGGTTGCCGTCTTTTATTAAGCCCCCAGATTGTATAACTGCCTTCAATTTAAGAAGAATAGATGCGCTATATATGTTAAGTAATGCTTATTTATTCATCCAACTCCTGTATATCATAAAAATGGCACATCTTGCAAGTCTGAAGTAACTTTTCTAACCACTGTCCGCCATCTTGAAAATGGCGGCCATTTTGGATTTTTGAGGGTCGGTCCATAGCTGAAATAGTTCAAAATGAGGTAATGTAACACTGTACCAAGATTCATACTTTTCACCCAATGTGTGCGATTTGCCTAAGAATCTGAACGATTCGACTGGACTAATCACCCATAATCTTTCTTGAGCTGGAGTCAAGTTGTATCTGTGGTTTAGGCCTCTATATACTCTTTCGCAATGAGGGCTGGCTGTGTAGCATGTTTGTGCAGCCAGGCGCGTCACGCTGCTCTTGACCACATCTGCTTCGGTGAGGTTTCCTTAAAAAGGAATGTGATTAGTCGTGTTTCCCATTTTAGCTACATAGAATATCTTGGCACTGAATAATATTATATAATAATGGAATGTAAATTAACAGACTATTGAGCAAATAAACAGATCTGTTCCCAGTTCTTCTGCAATAACTATTAACGGCAAATGCTTTACATTTCGTGGCACTTCCGGGAAATAAAGTACCTGGAAATAAAGTACCTGATGTGCGGTTTAATTTCCCGTGCTTGGTAGGGGTTAATACTGTTTCTAAAGCAATGCAAAATGTTGACATTTATAGGTGTCTCGTGAATAAATTCGCAGCATTTAAAAAATTGTCTTTATAACTTAAGTATTTTTTTTTTCGTTTTAATGTTTTATAGGTGTCTCGTGAATGAATTCGCAGCATTTAAAAAAAAATTGTCTTTGTAACTTTCAAATATTTTTTTTATTTTGATGTTTTACATTTTTTTTTTTTACGCAGTGCTGCTTTTTGTTTCGTTCAAATTCAAGTTTTATTCACGAAGAATCGATGAGACAGACAACCAAGTGCCCGTATCTAGCCCCTCGCCCCTCGCCCCTCTCCGCCCGCCCCCCAAAGGAGAAAGAGAGGGAGAGAGAAACCGAAGCCGTATGTATAATGAGTAGGAATTCACCCCATGAGAAGATACAACATTGAAAAACCGAAAAGAGAAAGACATCACCAAAAGGAAACTAAACAGCGCAGTGACGGACGAAAGAAGCCAGGACCGTCGTCTCCGTTTGGTGACGATCACCGAACGGCGCGTTGCTACGTAGTAAGCGAAACAGTATTACTCTATACAATTACGAAACCAATCCCGCAATTTCGAGTTATACGACCGAAAGTTACACGGAAACAGGAAAAGTTTTATAATTTGGAGCCGCCGCCACCGCCGGTGGAGAGCGGAAAATTCCAGGAATCTGCATCTAATTTATGCTCGAGACTCATTACCACCAAACGGGTTTCACGCTTCTCTCTCTCTCTCCTTTTTTATTTTTTTGTCCTGGAAGTAATCCAACTTTAACGCACATACGCTTACACTGTACGCTGTTAACTCCACTTCGCAGCGGGCTAAATGAGATAATACCCAAAAACAGGGTAGGGATTTCATTTGATTATTCAGCAAACTTCAGTCACTCGCTCTGGTTGGTTCTTCAAGCCTTGCAGAGATCCGTGCTACTCATACAAGACTGATACCGTCTGTCGTAAGTTTCGGCAATATTCACAGAACTTCAAGGGCTCGCACCGTCTGACAATCAATTAAGAAGGTCTTTCAAAAAGAAAAATGAATAAAGAAGACCTTTAAAAAAATAATTAAAGAAGCCCTTTAAAAAAATCAATAAAGACGACCTTTCAACATAAAAATCAATAAAAAAGCCCTTTCAAAAAAAAAAAAAATCAATAAATAAGCCCTTTCAAAAAAATCAATAAAGAAGCCCTTTAGAAAAATCAATTAAGAAGACTTTTAAAAAAATAAAAAAAATCAATAAAGAAGACCCTTCAAAACTAATCAGTAAAGAAAACCTTTAAAAAAATCAGTAAAGAAGACCTTTCAAAAACACAATCAATAAAGAAGCCCTTTAAAATAACCAATAAAGAAGCCCTTTCAAAAAAGATATTAATAAAGAAGGCCTTTCGAAAAAAAAATCAATAAACAAGCCCTTAAAAAAAAATCATAATAAAAACTATAAGAAAAAAGGGGGAGGAGGGAAGTACCATTTTCCTTAAGAAAGCAGCCAACGGATGATAGGAGGCTGAACTATACTGACTGACTGAAAATTACAAAATGAAAATGACGTCACTACATCTAATTCAGTGAGGTTTCTTTCAAGGAAATGTGGGAAATAGTGATTCTCATATTAGAACTAAAAATGAGTAAGGATACATAAAAAGGAAATGAATAAAAAAAATATCTTAGATATTAAAGATACCAAGATTACGTTGTTTACTATAATACTTTTTGCCCTAATATAAAAAGAAATAGTAATTAACCTTTCCACCTAACAGCATTTATATAATTCACAGAAAAAGACGTGCCATTCTATGACATCCAACATTC
>NC_061104.1:13630558-13668058 GCF_015104395.2 Macrobrachium nipponense
ACTTTCGCAGATCTCCCAAACACTAAAGGACCACCAGGATTCTGACCTTGAAGTCCTCTTTTGGTAAGAGGCAGAGGTCACTTTGAGTCTAGAGAGATAAACTAATGTAGTTTCAGGCGCAAGATAATAGGACATTTCAAGAACTGGGACAGGGCTGGGACATAACCATTTTGAACCAAGAGGCACAGGTCGTTCTGATTTCTGAGACATACACTAATTCCCTTTCAGGTCTGAGACAGGCTGAAGGTAAGTTAATCTCATTGTCACTATCGCTGTTTATACTTTCAGTTAATAATGCTATTACTTATTTACTATATACCACATTGAATCCTGAGACGTGTCCTTTTGGGGTTTGGAGCTCAGACCAGTTCGAGCCCTAGAACAATTAGTAAAAGAGAACGTTCGCTTGTATATGAGTACGTGCTCTTGTAATTCTGTGTTTACTAATTATATATATATACATATATATATCTATATGATATATATATATATATATATATATATATATATATATATATCATAAAAAACCATGTAAGAAGGCGAGTGAAAACCGGGACTTGGAACAAGTACTTTGGCTGTTTATTCTACATTTTCAAATGTGAGCGTTTCCTGGTCTATTGCCCGAATTGAAAGAGCGGCCTAATTCTATTCCAACAATGAGTTTCACGATTCTCGAAGTCTGTGATAAACGATTACCGAAATAAACGCAAAACCATTCAAGCTGAATGATTGTGATTCCAGCTAATCTTAAACCACCTACGGTCTTGCATTGAATGGGAATGTTCTAACTAGAGATATATTTCATTTCAGTTACAATCAAAGGACTTGAATAAAGCAACAGACTGACCGAGTTGTTAGGAAAATTAATCAATCCTGATATGGCAAATATAAACTTGAAGCGATTTTATTTATGACTTAGCAATATACATTTCTGTCTTTAAAATATACATTTCTGTTTTTAAAATATACATTTCTGTCTTTAAAATATACATTTCTGTTTATAAAATATACATTTCTGTCTTTAAAATATACATTTCTGTCTTTAAAATATACATTTCTGTCTTTAAAATATACATTCTGTTTTTAAAATAAAAAGTAAAAAAATGCGCCTTTCTGTAAATCGTATAATACTATTGAAACTCTCAGCCACGCCCATGAAACACTCAGCCGTGGTCCATGGAACTCAAAGCCACAGCCGGGTGGTGACCTGTGTTGTTAGGTGCTAAGCGCACGATCATCGCTAACTACTTTAACCTTTCATAGAATAAAAACTACTGTGGCTAGAGGGCTGCAATTCGGTGCGTTTGTTGGCGATAGGGTGGAGGAGCAACAAACCAATTTGCAGCACTCTAGCCTCAGTAGTTTTTAAGATCTGAGGACGGACAGAAAAAGTGCGGACGGACAGACAAATAACCATCTCAATATTTTTCCCTTACGGAAAACTGAAAAACGAAAACAATTAGTAATGTTAACCAAACACAAGAACGCAGCGCACGAACAATTTAATTAACTCTTGTATGGCATAAGAGAAGAAGAAAAAAAAAAGGAGGCCTACGGAAGAAATTAATATTTCTGTAGGCCTAACTGGGATAAACATTCCAAGATTCATTTTGAGCGCTAAAGAACTTCCCTACACAACACGAACCGAGTCGAGGCTTTAGGAAGAGGGGGAACTATCATGTGGATAAATTGAGGTGTTGTTTAATGAAGAGTATTACCATAGGATTTGTTGTGTGACCATAATATAGCTCTCCATTTTTTAACAATTGCGTTCTTTTTAATTTTTTAAAGAAAGCTATTAAGATGGTAACTTGTCTGTCCGTCCGTGCCTTTTCTGTCCGCGTTTCTTGAAAACCACTGAGGCTAGAGGGCTGCAAAATGGTACATTGGTCATCCACCCTCCAATCGTCAAACGTACCAAATTGCAGCCCTCTAGCCTTAGTAGTTCTTATTCTATTTAAGGTTAACGTTATTCATGATCGTTGCGTCTGGCAACGCTGTAGGTGCCAACAACACAGGACATCACCGGGCAGTGGTTGAGAGTTTCGGACAGCATTACACGCTGTACAGAAAACTCGACTGCGCCGAAGAAACTCCGGCTATTTTTTTTTTTTTTTTTTTTTTTTTGAGGTAGCGTCTATTATCTATGATCAGCTTTGAATAGCCATTCCTGTAAGGTCATTCTGTATTAAAGCGACGGCCACTAGAAAGTAAAGTTAATCGTAATTCACTTAACAATTATTCACATGACTGGAAGCTTTTACTTAACTATCTGATAATAAAATTAATCTGATTTCCAGTTTATTTCCGCGGGTCAGTGTCTTCTTTCCCATAACCAGGAATTCCTTGGTTAAATCGCACTGTCATTTAAACAAATTCAGTTATAGAAAAAAGGTTTTGGGCAAAAAACTAACAGCCATCTAAGGCGAATTGTCTGAAGCTCCAGGTGACCCTTGTATGAAAGAAGATAATCCCAGAATGATGATTCTCCACCTCTCCCCCCCCCCCCCCCCCAAGTGCTATTGTAGAACGCTTGAGTGAAATTTAACGTTGTTTGTATGGTGTTTTTAAGTTACATAGAACCAGTGGTTATTCAGCAACGGGACCAACGGCCTTACGTGACTTCCGAACCACGTCGAGAGTGAACTTCTATCACCAAAAATACATATATCTCACTCCTCAATGGAATGCCCGAGAGCCGAACTCGCGGCCACCGAGGTGGCACGCCAACACCATACCGACCACGACATTGAGGCGCACGTGAAAGTTGACAATATGATCTGCAAGCTCGTACATCCAGGGGTCTTGACATCATAGGAATACTTATAGCGAAAAGAGGGATGATTGTATGCAGGTTACATGAAAATAAGGATTGTAATTCACAAAGTGCTGAGAAATACAATCCCCTGAATTGTACCATCAATCTTTACCAAGTAACAATTCTTTTTTTTAATGAATACTCTCTCTCTCTCAGAGTTATTATTATCATTATTATTTTTTTAATAAATACTCTCTCTCTCTCAGTATGTCCTATAGATTCCGCCACACTTGGAGTTACCATTTGTTTTTCCTGCATTTTCTTGCTTTCGTAAGGAGACGCTATACCGGCATGTAGCCTCACTCAAATGCAAACACACACAGCACAATGTATGTCGACTCCGACACAAAGAAAATGTACGGGAACCATCATTACTCGGTATTAACGACTAAAACCTCACAGTAATAATTCCACGAAAACGCTCTCATCCCGGCGTTCTTTTGTTACCCGATGGACGTCATTTATAATTCCTTTTTCCCCTCTGAACGAATATCGACGTTTTCGACTGAAAGCTCGGTGGACTTGCTATTGAAGTTGCCAAGTCGGCCATTCGCTCGCTAACAGATCGCTCTCCGATGCTGTATTGACTGGCTGGACGATGATTTCGGCAGTACCCGATGTTCCTTTTTTTTTTCTTTTTTTTTTTTTTTAAAGAGAGCCTGGTAATCCCTGCCATTTTGTTTGGTGGATTTGCATGTACAATGCCAACAGTATGTCCATTTATATAACAAAAACCTTTGTATATATACATATATGTATATAATTCAAGCAGAAGTACACATCGGCAGGAAGGACCCACAAGGAGACGATAGTCAACAGTACTACAGTTACATGATACGTTTAAGTAACACGAAACGTTTCTAACAACGAATATGTAACTGTACCGTTGACTGTCGGCTTCTTGTGGGTCCCGCTTGCTGAGATAAATATATATATATATATATATATATATATATATATATATATATATATATATATGTATATTATATATATGTATACATAGATAGACAGATAATCAAATAATAATATGTCATTATTCTTAGAATAACATAGGGAACCATTATTTCCTTATTTTTCTATGCCATAATGGAAATTTTAAATAGCAAACTGAACAAGAAGAAGAACTAACAAACTCTCCATATACAAAGAGAGAACCCTAGGTTTAATTCTACCATTCTCAGTGAAAATAAACAACGACATTCCCCTTTCATTTCCACTTTAAGTATGACTCGGTGTTGTACTCAGGAAGTGCTTGCGGACTGTAACGGCTCTAAAAAATTAATCGTTGTGATATACAGACACAACAGAGAAGATAAGACAGCGGAAGCGGTAAATATTACATTAACATACACACGTCTTATCAGTGAAGGATGCTATTGAATGTAAATCCACTCAGTCCTGCGTCAAGATTTTCTGAACAATTAAACTGTTATTTGTTATTTGACCGGAAGGTACGTGCGTCGCGAACGAGAGAAGAGAGAGAGAGAGAGAGAGAGAGAGAGAGAGAGAGAGTACTATGATCCTTTTCCTACCCGCCCCGTCTGATCCCGTACAGGAACTTGAAATATATATGCTTAAGTTTGTTATAATTCACATAAAAAATTGTCTACAATTTCGTTATATTCAACCGACTTCGTTTTCAACGCGAAACGTTGTTTATAGTGAAAGACAAGATCAAGCTATTTCCACATAAGCTTATAATGTCATCATCTTCATAATCATAGCTTCCAACGCCGGATGACGCAAAGGGTCATTGTGAAATAGACTGATCTCTTGGTGAAGATGCAACGATGATGATATTAATAATGACATTATCTAAAAATTATGAGCAAATGGCTTGCTTTTAGATGGAGATGCAACGATGATGATAGTAATAATGGCATTATATAAAGCTTAAGTGGAAATAGCTTGATCTCTGGATGAAGATGCAACGATGATGATATTAATAATGACATTATATAAAGCTTAAGAGGGAATAGCTTGCCTTTAGATGGAAATGCAACGATGAAGATAATGATAATGACATTATATAAAGCTTATGAGGATATAGCTTGATCTCTAGATGGAGATGCAACGATGGTGATATTAATAATGACATTATATAAAGCTAACGGTGAAATAGCTTGCATCTATAAATGGAGATTTAGGCGGTGAAGAAAACATTACTGTATGAGCTTCGCAAGTGCGTATTTCTGCTTGTCAGAACGAAACATTGTGTAGCTTTTCTCCCTTCTTTCCCATTTACTAACTTCTATAATAATTCTCTGTTTTCCAAAAGGCGATGTTGGATTCCATTCGCTCTTTTCTATTCTAGTTATATATACTACTAGGGAATTCAGTTGCCCGCTCGGTCGACTTTTGCGCATCCAGATTAATTTTGTTTATGAGAATCATTCATTACTGGCATTCACAATGCACAGTAGCTGAAATTGTACAAGCAAAAAAATAAATAAATAAAAAAAATTAAATTAAAAGGAGAGAGAGAGAGAGAGAGAGAGAGAGAGAGAGAGAGAGAGAGAAAGAGAGAGAAGCCCTCAGCAGATAAGAATGTCTGAATGTAAAATCAAACGAAACAGAATTCAGTGAGATGATAAATCTGAAAATCGCAAGACCAAAGCAACACGAAAAATGCAGCAATGAATCAAGTGAAATAAACACATGCCTGAATCTGTAGACGACGCATGACGACTGAGGAATAAAAACAGAAATTAGGGAACGAATACATGACCTTTCCAGCGGCGAGAACCAACATCAGGAACACTGAGTCACACTGACATTTCATATGATCTAAAAACGTCGATTCTATTTATGCTTTCGCATCCACATGCATTGTTCTGTTCGGCGAAGTCGTATAAAACCCAATTCTGAACGAATGTAACGAATGGTAGCAATGGAATATGGACTATAGCGTTTAGGCCAAAGGCCAAAGCGATGGGACTTGTGCTCAGGTTATCCAGCCAAGGAAGGGAAATTTGGGTTTTTTTTTTTAGCTTTTATTAGAAAAAGATCAAGAAAGAGATGGAGCGATTGTGTAGGGGAAGATATGGTATTAAAAGGTATTAATGATTGTTTGTATGGTGTTTTTACGTTGCATGGAACCAGTGGTTATTGAGCAACGGGACCAACGGCTTTACGTGACTTCCGAACCACGTCGAGAGTGCACTTCTATCACCAGAAATACATATCTCTCACTCCTCAATGGAATGGCCGAGAATCGAACCCGCGACCACCGAGGTGAGAAGCATACACCAAACCAACCACGCCACTGAGGCGCTGAAAAAGGTATTAATGAGAACGATTCACAAGAAAGAAATCGATGGAGACGACTCATTCATAACGGCGACCCCATATAAAAATGGTCTCATACTGGGAAGAAGATTAGAGACATTACATTAATGCAGATTTACTGTTATGTCATAGTATTTACACAATTTTACAGTTAATTGTAGTTAAGTAGTTATCAGAAAAGCAAGTTTTATATTTACATTTACATTTTCATCAATGTATAACTGAATCACGAAAGTTAGGAACGTGATAAATCCATAAATAAAGATATATGCCACGAAGGAAAAATAAACGAAGGAGTATCTGCGAGACCTTTCGACGTTAAACGTCCTTTACTAAGCCGAAACTTAGTAAAGGACATTTAATGTCGAAAGGTCTCGCACATACCCCTTCGTTTATTTTTCCTTCGTGGCATATATCTTTATTTATTTTCATCAATGAATATCTTACTGAACACTGGTCTTTTAACTGGGAGTAGAAAGGTTACAAAGGTTAACAGGTGGGAAAACCTCAAAGCAGCTGCACTATGCAACAATCGTTAGGAAAGGGTGGATAGCAAGATGGATGAGACAGAATATGAATGGAGGTAAAGTAAAGGGAACGAAACAGGTTGCCGAAGGGACTTAGCAAAGAACCTTAGGTTTTGCCTACAGTGCACCCCGTCAGGTGGACTGACGGCACTATCTCCCTACGGGGGAACAAAAATGTTATGGTAAGGATAATATTCACCGCTATTCCAAGAACAAAAAGAAAAAAATAAATAAATACCGATTTCAATAAGACTTCGTGTCAGTTTATATATATATATATATATATATATATATATATATATATATATATATGTATATATATGTATGTATATATATATACACACACACACACACACATATATATATATATATATATATATATATATATATATATATTATATATATATATATATATATATATATTCACATTTACGACACGATCAATCTTGAACTATGCTGAGAATTATATTCATTTAATGTCAAAGTTGATGGAAATATATGTCTAATCTCCTTACGTAACCAAGTCTGGAGGAGAGAAAATGGAAAATAGGAAAAAATGTAGTTACAAGGATTTACAAGGATTAGGATGTCTCAAAGACTTGTTACTCCATCCGAGGAGACATCGTGTGCTCACTTATCTCTAGGAGCAGGTTTTTCTGTTTATTCACAGTATCCTAATGATTTTGTCTATTTTTTTTTTTTAATTCTTCCACACTGTTGCTGATCACAACTTCAGGTGGCAGTTTATTCCACGTGTCACATATCTTGTATGTGAAGAAGTTCAAGCAATGAGATGTGTTGTATCTCTTCAGCTCTAGTTTCCACCTATTGTTTCTTATCTGGTTTTCGTTTAAGGGAGAACCTATCCCTGATAAAAAATAAATCACGTTACGTCTAGGTAGAAAGAAAGCACGGAGAAAATGCCAAAGAGCGACGGCAGAGGAAAAACAATAATTATCGAAATGAACGCACAGAGAATCGATAATTGCCGTGGAAGAAGCAGCTTTGAATAAAAGATGCAAATAGTTTTGCTTCTCATGAAAGAAAGGTATAATGACAAACCAAAACCTTCGGCTCTTCTGAAAGAAATGTTGAGTATTTAACGCTAGAGATATACGAGTCTTACCTAACTTAAAAGAATTTTAAAGACACGGAATGAAAACCTTTCACTATACATTTTTCTTTGGAGTAAGATTATGTTGGTTTTAAAGTTACGAGTAAAAACTTAGATATCCACCACACATTACGAGAATCATGTTGTTTATCAAAAGAGAAAACAAAAAGACGGATATTAAAATTAAAAATAAGAAAAACCTGGAAGTTGATAGGTAAAAACAAGCTCAAATGGAAACAATAGTGGTAGAAGGTTCAAAAAAATAATAAAATTAACCCCACACACACACACACACACACACACACACACAGAGAGAGAGAGAGAGAGAGAGAGAGAGAGAGAGAGAGAGAGGTAAAAAATAAAAATAAAAGTAGGATCTCAGATCAACCTACACACACACACACACACACACACAGAGAGAGAGAGAGAGAGAGAGAGAGAGAGAGAGAGAGAGAGAGAGAGAGAGAGGTAAAAAATAAAAATAAAAGTAGGATCACAGATCAACCTACACACACACACACACACACACAGAGAGAGAGAGAGAGAGAGAGAGAGAGAGAGGGGGGGGGGGGTAAAAAATAAAAAATAATAAAAGTAGGATCACAGATCAACCTACACACACACACACACACACACACAGTGAGAGAGAGAGAGAGAGAGAGAGAGAGAGAGCGGTAAAAAATAAAAATAAAAGTAGGATCACAGATCAACCTACACACACACACACACAACACACACACACACACAGACCTTACCTTACAGACCTTACAGTTCGTTCGGGTTGCCACAGGTCCCTCAGTGTGAGGCACTTCTAATGTCTACCAGAGAGTTGCTAGTACATCTTCCGGTATAGTTTGCATCTTCCAATCTTGGTGGTCTGGGTGGGATGCAGTTTAGATATTTGTCGAGCTTATTCTTAAACACATCTACGCTCACTCCTGATATATTCCTCAGATGAGCTGGCAACGCATTGAATAGACGCTGCATTATCGATTCTGGTGCGTAGTGGATTAATGTCCTGTGTGCTTTCCTTATTTTTCCTGGTATAGTTTTGGGCACTATTAATCTACCTCTGCTTGCTCTTTCTGATATTTTTAGTTCCATGATGTTTTCAGCTATTCCTTCTATCTGTTTCCATGCCTGAATTATCATGTAGCGTTCTCTTCTCCTTTCTAGACTATGTAATTTTAAGGATTGTAGTCTTTCCCAGTAGTCAAGGTCCTTAACTTCTTCTGTTCTAGCTGTAAAGGACCTTTGTACACTCTCTATTTGTGCAATATCCTTTTGATAGTGTGGGTACCATATCATATTGCAATATTCAAGTGGACTGCGAACATATGTTTTATAAAGCATAATCATGTGTTCAGCTTTTCTTGTTTTGAAGTGCCGTAACAACATTCCCATTTTTGCTTTACATTTTGCCAAAAGAATTGCTATTTGATCATTGCATAACATGTTCCTATTCATCATCACACCAAGGTCTTTAACTGCTTCCTTATTTGTGATTGTCTCATTATTAGGTCCCCTATATGCATATAGCTTTCCTTCTCTGTCTCCATAATTTATTGATTCAAATTTATCAGAATTAAATACCATCCTATTTACCTCAGCCCAATCATATACTTTGTTAAGGTCTCTTTGTAGAGCGTTCCTATCTTCATCACAAGTAATTTCTCTATACTTATTCTTGTGTCATCAGCGAAACTACTCACATCCGAATCCTTAACATTACTGTCTATGTCTTCAATCATAATAACAAACAGTATTGCAGCTAACACCGTACCTTGTGGCACACCGGATATTACCTTGGCTTCATCCGATTTCTCGTCGTTTGCAATAACTATCTGTTTTTTTTTCTGTTGTGTAAAAATTCTTTTAACCATCTTCCTACTTTATCCACGATATTGTGTTTTCTAATTTTTTCTTCGCTAATATATTATGGTCTACCTTGTCAAAAGCTTTTGCAAAGTCTAGATAAACCACATCTGTTTCATTTCCGCTTTTCATATTTTTGAATATGTTCTCACGGTGGACTAACAGTTGGGTTTGTGTACTTTTTCCGGGTACGAAACCATGTTGTCCTATATTAAACAAATTATTTTTTATTAAATGTTTCATAATATTTTCCTTCATTACCCTTTCATACACTTTCATAATATGTGATGTTAGACTCACAGGCCTATAATTACTTGCCTCTAGTCTTGATCCACTTTTGAAAGTAGGGGTGATATATGCTAATTTGTGCTCATCATAAATCTTGCCTGTATCTACACTTTGTCTTAATAATATTGCAAGTGGCTTTGCGATAGAATGAACTACTTTCTTTAACAAAATAGCAGGAACTCCATCAGGCCCTGCTGCAGCTCCATTTTTAATTTCATTAATTGTCTGCACAATATCAGCTTCATTAATTTCTATGTCAGCTAAATATTCACTATTTTCGTCCCTTACTTCTATATCATTATCTTCATTATCTATTCTAGGGGTGAATTCTCTCTTATATCGTTCTGCCAGTATGTTGCAATTTCCTTTTTTTCATTCGTTAATCTCCCCTTCAATTCTTAGAGGGCCTATTTCTATTCTTCTTTTATTCATCTTTTTCGCGTATGAGTATAATAGTTTGGGGTTTTGCTTGATATTTATTAGGGTTTTTTCTTCCAAGTCCCGTTTTTCATTTTCTTTTGTTCTGCATTTTCTATCTTACTTTTTAGTTCTATAACTTTCCATGCATTTTTTTCTATTTCTTTTGCAAGACCCTTTTTCCACTTTCTGATTTTCTGGAACAAGAGCCTTCTGTCTCTTGGTATGCATGACTGATGTTTACTTTTCTTCTTCGGTATATATTTATCCACTATTTTCTCTAATATTTGATATAATATCTCCGTATTTACCCTTATGTCATCACTTACGAAAATGTTATCCCAATCTTTGTTTAATTCTTCATTTATTTCTGACCATTTTATATTTTTACTGTAGAAGTTGTATTTTCCATATCCTTCCCCCTTTTTCATTTCTTGCTTATCTCTGTTTTCACTTGCTTTGGAATGGACTGTTAATTCTAAGACATTATGGTCTTAAATACTCGCATTATAAACTGTTATTTCTTTAACATAATTCATCTCGTTCACAAATACTAGGTCTAAAGTATTTTCCTTTCTTGTTGGCAGGTGATTTATTTGTTGAATGTTGTATTTCTAGTACATATCTAATAGCTTTTCGAATTGCCTCTTATCTTCTGCACTACTATTACTCTCTTTTTTGTTAATCTGTATAAGTACAAGCACAATCTCCTATTCGTTCTTTCCAGTCTACGAAAGGAAAGTTGAAGTCTCCAGATAGGAGAATAGTCCAGTCCTTGTGATTTCTACATATATCATCCAATTTTTCTATTATTAAGTCAAACACTTTAGTATTAGGAGGTCTATATATTACTATGTTCATTAATTTTTCAGATTCAAATTCTACCGCTATTAGTTCACATTCTGAGTTACTATATTTCTCATATATTTTTCCTTGTTTTTTGTCTTTCCCATATATTGCGGTTCCCTTGATTCCTATTTTTTCTATCTGATCTATAAGTTTGGAACCCTTTTATTTGATCATCATTCCCAGTCTCTTGGGAATACCAGGTTTCACTTATATTCATTATATCTATCTTCTTTTCAATTTGGGTTAGTTCTTCTAAGTACTCTATTTTTCTTTTTGAGTTACTCGTAACTAGACCCTGCGCTTTCATCACTATGATGGTTTGCGTGTTTTCTCCTTCATTTAATATTGGTAGTAATAAGGATTTTCCCTTGTCTCTTTCCTGTTCTGGTATGTTGTTCTTTTTTTCATTTCCAGAAATTCTGACATTAAAAAATCCAACTTTTCCATAATATTTGATCTTCCTTCATCATAATTATTCATTTTGTGTCTGAATCTGCAATTTTCTCCGTATCTGCAATATCCTCTTGCATAATAAATACAGTTATTATCTCTTGAGTAGAATTTTGGAGCTGATGCTTTGAAATTTTTTGCTGACATCTCTGCATATCTCGTTGATGGCTTGCTTTTTTCTTTTACCTGATATTCTTTATTCCTCTCTTTATTTGTTTCTTTCTTATTTTGGATTTTATTACTTGATTGATAATTTATTTGATTATGATTCATGGCTACAGGGTGCATATATTTACATTTTTTGTCGAACTTACATCCTTTTCCTTCTTTTAGGTTTTTGCATATTTTTGGATGCAAATCTCTGCAATCATCCTCATACCTTAGGATGTTTGTAGTAACATCTTTCTCCAAATCTGCAATTCCTCTTTTCAAAAGGTTGCAGACTTTGTCTTTTGTCTATTTTTTCCTCTCTTTCCCGTCATTGTGTAGATCTGGGTAGAGCCTCTTCGGGATTTTCTTTTGTGTTGTCATATCGTAATTTATTTCTCGTAAGTATGCGGCTTTATTGCCTCATATGTAGTATCAATGAGTATCTTCTGCATCCATACTTTATCTTGTTCTTTTTTGTTTTCCCTTCCTTATTTTTTTCTGTCATTTTCAGTTTTTGTTTACTTCTCTTTCTTCCGTTTTCCTCTTCTTCTTATTCCTCTTCCTCTTCTTCTTCATCCTCAACTATTTGTACATTCAATCTTGATTTAATAACATTGTCTATCCATGATAGACATGTTGAGCAAAATATTTTTGTATCTTTTCTCATATCTTGCATTACCTCAGCACATTGTGGATGGGTTGGAATGTTGCATGCAGCACATTTTCTGATTAGGTTTCGTGGATTAACTATGCTATACCACACCTTACACAGTTTGCATGCTTTTGGCATTCTTTTTCCTAATGCATCAATTAGGATATTTCACAAGGTTCACCTTATTCATTTTCCTTTGTCGGAATATGTTGGTTTATGTATATTTTCTTTATGAGTCTCTTGAGCACTTGGATTTTATTTGGAACTTCTTCAATTATTTTCAAGATGTTTTCAGTTGATTTGTTCCAGTTTGAAGGATTATATCCTTCTAATATATCTATGAATGCTTTTGTATCTTTTTGGTTAGGACTGTTGCTGATCTCATAGATGAGAAATGCCAGTTCCCTTCCTGCTACCTCATCGTATTGCGAATCTGCCAAGCAAGCTAAATTTCGCCATTTTTTTCCACAGTTGGAACTTACTGCCATCTTGTTCTGATTTACAGTATTTCACTTGATAAACTAACTTAGAAGACGCTTTATCCTTACTATTTTCACACTAATCTTATCGCCGATAGTTCACTGAACACTTCTAGATATTTCAAAATCAAAATAGACGTATGTTAAACTTGTGATATCTGTTGATTAATCGACTGCGCGGGATCCGTCTCACCAAGCAAGATGGCTACTACGAGAGAGAGAGAGAGAGAGAGAGAGAGAGAGGTAAAAAATAAAAAGAAAAAATAAAAGGTACAAGACAACCTTACACACACACAACCACAAACAACGACCAGAGAGAGAGAGAGAGAGAGAGATAAAAAAGAGAGAGAGAGAGAGAGGAAAAAATAAAAATAAAAAAAAAGTAGGCTCACAGATCAACCTACACACACACACACACACACACGAGAGAGAGAGAGAGAGAGAGGAGGAGAGCACACAGCACAGAGACAGAGAGAGAGAGAGAGAGAGAGAGAGAGAGAGAGGTAAAAAATAAAAATAAAAGTAGGATCACAGATCAACCTACACACACACACACACACACACAGAGAGAGAGAGAGAGAGAGAGAGAGAGAGAGAGAGAGGTAAAAATGAAAATAAAAGTAGGATCACAGATCAGCCTACACACACACACACACAGAGAGAGAGAGAGAGAGAGAGAGAGAGAGAGAGAGAGAGAGACTACACTCCCCGTTTACTGGAAAGAAAACCCGATGAAAACGCGCAAAATTGTCAGCTCAATCAAAAATGGAAAGGAGCGCTGCCGCTCAGGTTTTTAGCAACCCGTCGTTGGGGTCCGAATTCCCGGCGGCGGTCTGATGACGAAAAATACAACACTCGGCGGAGATTTCCGTCCCGAGGACAGTAAAACCCGTCCGTTTCAATGCCGGGTGTGATGAACGTCCATTTGAATTGGGCACACCGTGGTTTCTGTTTTCACAGGGACACCATTTTTCCCCCTGTTTTCACTTTTGTTTTTGATTTGGATGCTCCCTTATTCGCTCGTTTTGATCAGCGTTTTTACTATACGGTTAAAATATTGATATAAATAATAAAATATTTGTCTTACTGATATATCATTACTGTCTATTATGATTATTATATAATTTAGCACCATACATTCTGCAGTGGAAACACCCATATCGGTTTGTTTACGAAATATATATCACTGGCTGGTCTGACAATGACGAAAAGGTGGAATTTGCTGTTTTATATATATATATATATATATATAATATATATTATATCTATATATTTATATATATATATATATATATATATATATATATATATATATATCTATATATATATACATATGTATGTATGTATGTATATGCATATATTAATATATATATATATATATATATATATATATATATATATATAATATATATATATAATATATATTATATTATATATATATATATAATATATATATATATATATATATATATATATATATAATATATATATATAATATATATATCATATATCTATTATATATATATATATATATATATATATATTTCTCTCTCTCTCTCTCTCTCTCTCTCTCTCTCTCGTCTCTCTCTCTCTCTCTCTCTCTCTCTATATATATATATATATATATATATATATTCATATATATATATATATATATATATATATATATATATATATATATATATATATATATATAATCAAGCAAAATACTAGATGAAGATAAGAAATCTATTATATATTCATGAAACAAACGACAATCATTTTGACCTCTTAGCGAGCAGACCTCCCATACGCAGACATATCGGTTTGAAAGCTCTCGTTACATAAGAAGCAATTAGAACAAAATCCACTTTTCCTCATAAATCAACGGCCATGGAACTGACAGCATAACTGGCAGACCGATCGGTTATACCTTTTGCGAAAAGTAATTCCGAAAATGAATGTAAGGTTTAAAACAGGATGCGTTACCAATTAACTCGGGAGAATATTTCAAATCAGAAAGACCAATATTCATTAACTGATGGAGCCGTCGAAACATCAGAAAGAGATCTGAACGGGATAATTGATGATAGAGCTTTGTCCATTGTTTCTTCAAATGCACCACGTTCGGGGACATGCGCGTGTATTAATTTCCACTTGCATTTTTAATGGTGCCAGCCATTGCTTCGAGAATGTAGTGCCTTTCATTTTAATATTTTCATTTATGGTATCTGTTACTGGTTCCAATTTTCATATTCACAGTTTCTTTACGGGTTAGCTGATAAATAGTCTCATTCCCACCCGTTGCCCTGCTGTTTGCCCTGTCTGGTTGATGTTTTCAGATACTATTGAGCAGGATAAAAGTACAAAACTCACTGAAGTAAAAAAAAAAAAAGATAATCTTGCTATTCTCATGGAAAAGTTACTCTCTGGATCTTGGGTGAAACAATGAAATAGAGAAAGCTATTTCCTAATAGCCTCACAGCTCCCATAAAAGCCAGGTGTGATCCGACCTTCAGCTTACTCGAGGCGCGTGCTAAAACTCTACGGCCAAACGGAGCGTTGTTTCACCAACGAAAATTAAAATATATATGTATATTTTATTAGAAATAATTGTTCTGTACTATTTAACATGCACACTATTAATTTTATACATTTTTATATAGTAAATAAATCATATAAATTTCCTAGCCTAAAATTCGAGCATTTTTAGCTCTACGCAAAACTGTTTTTTCAGATCTTTTTAGGCTCTTCCATAAGGCTTTCATAACCGCCCCTCCCCCACAACAACAACAACAACAAAGCAGCTTGTAGGCTTACCGCCCCCCCCCCCCTCCCTCCCCCCACCCCCCCCCCACCCCCCCCCCCCCCACCCCCACCCCCCCCCCCCCCCCCCCCCCACCCCCCCCGAGTTAGCGAAACTATCGAAATATTACGAGATGATTCCCTAGAATTGCACACCCTTATTTTCGTCCTTTTAAACGTTGATTCCCTAGAATTGTACAACCTTATTTTCGTTCTTTTAAACTTAGATTCCCTAGAATTGCACGCCCTTATTTTCGTTCTTTTAAACGTATGACAAGCTACGTACGAGAAGCATTTTACTTAAAGTAAATAGAGACAATAAACGGCGAATATCCAAGATGGCTGGGAACGCCTCCCTGTGGAAAATGCTGAGGAAAAGTATCTCTGGTGTAACCCATAAAAACGTTCTTTCCTTTTCTGCTTTTTTGCACAGAAAGAAATTAAGTTAAGTATATCTTAGTTTAACCCACGTGGTTTAACCAGACCAATGAGCTGATTAACAGCTCTCCTATGGCTGGCCCGAAGGATTAGATATTTTTACGTAGCTAGGAATAAATTTGTCACCTAGCAACGGGACCTGCAGCTTATTGTGGGATCCGAACCATACTTATTTGAGAAATGAATTTCTATCACCAGAAATAAATTCCTCCGATTCCGCGTTGGCCGAGCCGGGATTCGAACTTCGGACCACTGGATTGGCAGCCGATTGCGAAAACTACACGTCCAGCGAGGAACTTACACAGAAAGAAAGGTAAATTCCACGCTCCTAGTGGTCGGGGAATTGCGCGATCTAATTAAGCACCTATACTTGAATTTTTTTTTATTTCAATTTGTATAAGGGATAAAATACGGTTTTGACAAATAGTTCCAGGCAAGGGTTTAAACATATAGAGCTCGCAATTCCACTTCCGACAGTCATACTAAAGACTGATTACCAAAGCAAGCTGAATGTTTCTGGAAAAAGAAAAAAAAAAGTAGAACAGAAATCCATACAGCCACTGCCATACTAGCAAAGGCATGGACGCTCACTATCTACTCCATCACATAAATAGGGAGTTATCACGACTAAGAGCTGAAGGACCACATCTAAATCGCTTCAAGTTTCGAAGCATTTTGAGAGAAAAATGTTTTTGGTTACAACTATTATATCTAGAGTCTAAAAACGCACTATCTTTGAAGCAGAGCTTCCACCAGGCTGCCAGGTCATATCTGAAACAGTTAAAGGAAAAAATCGCTAGTACCAGGACTATATTTCGTCTCGTCACAAAGTCAATTGAAATGATAGCCAAGGTTGTTTTCGGTTTCCTATTTATTTTTTTGTATTATATATAATGTCCATTGTCTTCTTTAAACTCTGTATGGTTCATTCTTCCCCAATGTATTATTCTGAAGATTACTTGATTTCTAACCTAAAAAGATTACTTGATTTCTTAACTAAAATTCACTATTTTTCATCATACCCTGTGGACAGTTGGAGAATTTCTGGGGAAAGGTTTAAATAATTTAAAACATCAGCAGCAGCTATTTTGGTCTAATAATGATTCGCGTTCATTCGTTCCTTTGTTTGTCTGCATGGTGTTTTTACGTTGCATGGAACCAGTGGTTATTCAGCAACGGGACTTCCGAACCACGTCAAGAGTGAACTTCTATCACTAGAAATACACATCACTCACTCCTCAATGGAATGACCGAGAATCGAACTCGCGGCCACCGTGTTGGCACGAGATTACACCACTTCCCTGGGGTTATAATCCCCGAATGCGTCCAAATCATCCTTACCACGTTCAGTGAAATGTGAGAAATCGTCCAAATAGGTCTGTCCAATACTTTGCACGGTAACTTAACTCCAGTTCCACAAAAAGTGTCACTGGCAACTCTATCCACAAATGGAGACGTAAATCCCCCGATTTCTTTCCTGCAATGTGGCATCGCAACGATTATGGTCAATGACGCCGAATAAATCACCTTCAACCCGTCACATCATCCTTATCAATCGTTGTTGACATCGTTTTGTCATTTATCCACGCTAGTTCCTTGTATGAAAATGACCATTTCCTTCACATTTCTCCTTTCGTAATTTCTCGTCACGTCCGCTGCTCCGAGTTTCAGATGAACGTCTGTAATAATTAATCTCTCTGAACTCCACTTCGGCGGAAGGCATATGTATTCATGCACTATGCATGCTTTTCGATAACCTCAGAGGTTCCGCTTCGGGTTCACCGTTTCAATTCCCTAATATTTTCTTTAAGCTTTTGTCACTCGAAATACTAACATCCAAATCCACATGTAAATTAACCATTTATCGGTTCACTATTTCCTTTCCTAATATTCTGAAGCTTTTGTCACTCGAAATACTAACATCCAAATCCATATGTAAATTACACATTTATTGGTTCACTATTTCATTTTCCTAATGTTCTGAGGTATTTTTCACTCGAAATACTAACATCCAAATCCACATGGAAATCACCCATTCGTAATTGCTGATAATCCATAGAGTTGCAGGTTCAAAATGAATAATTAAAGTATACGGACCTACAATGAATAAAATAAAAATAACACTGTACTAATGTGCATGATTTAATTTCCAGTAAAAAAATAAATAATCATTATTTGTTTTGCTCAACACATAAAAACTACAAATCACTATTTTATACACAAGTATCACGCCACAAAGTAAAAACAAAATATTAAGATAAAAAAAGGAAAGCTAACACGTCAGTATTATAAAAAAAAATGAAAAGCAATAACTCTATAAGAATAACGTTTTGGATTTCCCTGACACAAGCAAATGGAAGTATCGATCGGAGATCGGACTCTGCATTCTTGTAAATACCTTTACGTACTTTAGCCCCGAAGGTGGACAAGAGACAAAGACGGTATTTCATCATGAATGATGACTGAATAACACAAAGGAGTACCATAATGCTCTCTCTCTCTCTCTCTCTCTCTCTCTCTCTCTCTCTCTGAATTAGCTATCTGATTGAAAAACTGACAATTTTACATTCTTATTTTAGTTAAGAAAGGCTACCTTCTCTCTCTCTCTCTCTCTCTCTCTCTCTCTCTCTCTCTCTCTCTCTCGGTGCTGAAATAGCAATCTGATTTAAAAACTGACCTACAGAACAATGTGAGAGTTTTGAAGATTCTTATCCTAGCTCAGAAAAGGTTCTCTCTCTCTCTCTCTCTCTCTCTCTCTCTCTCTCCTTTTATGCCATACACAAAAACCAACCGATTATAAAGACTAAATCTAAGTAAAGACGATGTGTCAATCGCAAACTTTTTCAAAAGAATTTTGTTAACTAGAATCACTTGAAAACACAGACGGGTCCCAATAGTCTGTCTATCTCACTCTCACGTTCCCGTTTGGACCGGAAATAGCTGCCAGATTGTATAACAGACCAAGAAAATAATGTAACAGAATACACACACACACACACACACACACACGCACAAGTATTTGTGCAGACAAGGTAACCATAGTTTTCCCTTTAAAATTTCCGTATGCTAGTATAAAACCATCGATTGAAAAATAATTCAAACAGCTATGAGAAATGTTCGAACTTTTTCTTTCATGTCGGAATGAGTACTTTCTAAATCCTTTCTTCTGAATTACGAATTTTTCCAAGTCTCTCTCTCTCTCTCTCTACAGGAAAAAGCTGTCCTTTTGTTATGAAACAGCTTAAGGCAACAGCAAAGGAGTCAGTTCAATGAAGGTGATAAATGGCAGGGGTGTCACAACACACGTCCTGCGGTTTATGATGTCATTATTCATAATGGTTCCACCGGGCTGCTCCTGGCTGCGCGCTCCATCGACGCCCTAGGGGCTCCGCTCCGAAATGAAGACTTATTCCGAGTTTATTTTGATGGATTGATATCAGTGGCTCCGGTTGTGGGCTCTTCAATCTGCTAATAGGGTGTATGCGTACGCTCACCTTTCATATGCAGTGTTTACATGCAAATATCAACAAACAAACAACAAATTCGCGCATATTACTAAGCGGTGTGCTTTACGTATCTTGCAAACATCATTATTTAAATATATACTGTATGTATATATAACATATATATATATTATATGATTTATATTTATTTATATATATCTATATATATATATATATATTTTATATATATATATATATATATATATATATATATATATATACGTGTGTGCATGTGGATATGGGCTGTTTGAGTAAGGGTATAGTCCACTGCCTTTTCCATCTAGTTCAGATATTACAATATGCAGACGCACCACCGGAAATAAATGACAACTGGATCACAACTCGTTAAAAAAAGAAAAAAAAAACCGATGTCGCCTTGTTCGAGTTATTAGATTCCTTTCGGAGATCACGGCAAAACAAGGTCGCACGGACAAATCAAGAAATCTTAATCATGAGGCACCGCATTGACGAAATTAATGTTTACGTGGAATACGAATAAGCTACCGTTTCTTCCCCTTAATTAACAGCTTGATTTTGTATGTGGCTAATACACGGTGTCCATAAAGTCCCAGTACCATTAACATATTTATTCATTGTAATGGTACTGGGACTTTATGGACACGCTGTATATTCACTAGTGGACCTGTTAAAATCATCGAAAATTTACCACAACCTGTTGGACACGACTGCAAATGAGAATGATCAGTAAAACAGCTGTTTTTCGGTTTGAAAAACTGATCAAATCCTCCTCATTGATAATACTGATATTCGCACTTCCTGAAAACAACTAGGTTTTCTATAGGTCAAATTATAATCGCAACTGTATCTTGATGCTACTGTTATTTCAATATTCCTATAAAATCCTGTCCTTCCAGATCTCAGCCCTGGAAATCTGCTTCAGAAATTAAAAAGAGTCTTTACTTCCTTCTTGTCTGGATATTTAGGACTCCCGCACTCGTGTCCTTATTTCATCAACATCGAAAGGGGAAATTGGACCCCAGCGACACAGAAGAAAGTGAGAGCAGGGCGACCCTCTCTCTCTCTCTCTCTCTCTCTCTCTCTCCTCTCTCTCCTTGTTTCTGAAGTCGGCAAGAAAAACCGGAGACCTTTCATCTTAAACTTTTCTCATTTTCGACTATTCGGGTTCGTTTCATTTCTTTCCCCCTTCCCTCTCTCTCTCTCTCTCTCTCTCTCTCTCTCTCTCTCTCTCGTCAAACTTCCAAACGCTGATATGGAGACCCCAAAAGCCTAACTCGAGTTAAACCCGACGATATTTGCGCCGCCTATGGCTTCAGACTTTTCTGGCTGAGCTCATCTGGCTCGGCGCATCAAGGCGTCAACTCGTTTGGAAAAAAGTTGAGCAATGTAGCTGGTCTATAGGAAATCAAATTCACATTGTTAGAGAATATAATAGAATATAGGATTTAGGCCATTGTTATATAATAGAATATAGGATTTGGGCCATTGTTATAGAGTAGAATATAGGATTTAGGCCATTGTTATATAATAGAATATAGGATTTGGGCCATTGTTATAGAGTAGAATATAGGATTTAGACCATTGTTATATAATAGAATATAGGATTTGGGCCATTGTTATAGAGTAGAATATAGGATTTAGGCCATTGTTAAAGAATAGAATAGAGTATTAGGATTTAGGCCATTGTTATAAAATAGGATAAAGTATAGGATTTAGGTCAAAGGTCCAGCCGGTGGGACCTATGAGGTCATTCAGCGCTGCAATGGGAACTGACAGTACATAATATATTATGTCTAAAAGGTGTAACACGAGGGAAACCTCGCAGATGCACTATGAATCAATTGTTAGGAGATGGCCGAAAAGATGATGGAAAAGAATATGAACGGAAGTACAGAAAAAGGAATGAAAAGGGGCTTCTGCTAGGGGCACTATGAATCAATTGTTAGGAGAGGGTGGAAAGTAAGATGGAAGGAAGTAAATATGAACAGAAGTACAGTAAAAAAAAGGAATGAAAATGGGCAGCAGCTAGGGGCCGGTGGGACGCTGCCTAGAAATTAATTAATGCCTACAGTGCACCGCACGAGGTGCACTGACAGCCTTACCCCCTTACGGGGTCAAATTGTTATACATCCAAGTTAACCAGACGACACTTATACCACCTATGGCTTCAAACTCTTCATATCGTCAACCCTTTTCGAAAAGTTTATCAATTAATAGAGAATAAAAAAAATAAATCTAATCTTATATCTATAAACTAACGTCGGAGCTGTATACTATCACTATAAAAAGCAACAAAACAATTTTACCGCCAGGCACAAAATCCTTGGGCTCCAATAAAGGGAATGAATGATATAAGCGCTGTCACTTAGATCGGAGAACTAATAACCCAAGTAGGCTTAAGGACGCCAAGACTGATAGCCTTTCCGCGATGCCTGTAATTAAGAAAATGATCTACTCAGCGGCAACGTCTCCCCGTTAATGTAATGGCCTCCAAATCACGATTATTTATGATCACGGAACTGGTACTTACCTTACCTGCGTGAGAAGACACCACGTTGAGATTGTTCATTTTTATTCGCAGTTTGGTCCGAGTGTCAGTGCCCTGTAGTAAAAAAATAAAAAAAAAAAATAATAAAAAAAAAAAAAAAAAAATTAATGAAAAAAAAAAAAAATACGGAAGGGATAGGTGACAGTTTCAGAAAAATATGAATAATGGTTTCATACTGGAAGAAGTAATAAATGATAGTTTCCAACTAAAGGAAGTAATAATTATAAGAGTTTCCCGTTGGAGAATGTGGTAAACAGCAGTTCCCGTTCAAGGATGATCAATAAGAGTTTCCTAGTGAAGGAAATGATGAATGAAAGTTTCCTAAAGAAGGAAATGATGAATTAAGAGTTTACGAGTGAGGGAAACGATAAACAACTATTCAAGAATGAAGAAAGTGATAAATAAGCTTTCCATTGAAGGACGTAATGAATAACTGTTTACCAATAAAGTTAAATAACAGTTGCCCTTTTGAAGGAAGTACATATCAAATTTCCAGTTGACCCAAATCTTCACGTTTTTATACATTTCAGTTCGGAAGTTTCTTGACCACATGATGAGCAGTTGCGGCAAGGGACAGAGATACAAAGGGATAAGGCAAATGGTTCCTAATGATTCGGCAGGTAGGTCTGTGTAACACAACTGCCCACCGCTCCCCCCCCCCCCCCCCCAACCCACAACCTTCCCTGGCTCTCTTAAATTAACTATATCTTAGTTTTACCAGACCACTGAGCTGATTAACAGCTCTCCTAGGGTGCTGGCCCAAAGGATTAGATATTTTTACGTGGCTAGGAACCAATTGGTTACCTAGCAACGGAACCTACAGCTTAATGTGGGATCTGAACCACATTATATCGAGAAATAAATTTCAATCACCAGAAATAAATTCCTCTGATTCCGCGTTGGCAGAGCCGAGGATCGAACTTCGGACCACCGGACTGGTAGGCGAGCGCAAAAGCCACTAGTCCAACGAGGAACTTCCTTGGATCTCTGGAAGGGCCAGGTCGCGTGCCCATGAAACTCTATCATGCCCTAAACTGGGCTCGAACTCGAAACCAAAAATACAGTGGTAAGTCGACAATACCACTGACCTACCACACTCCTACTGTGACGTTTCTATCAGAACTCGTGACAGAATGTCGGATACAAGTTATAGAAAGTTAATTTTCTCTTGAGACCTATAGGCAAGAATTCCAGCAGACTTTTAACGACCAATATATGAAATTACATTTTCTGTGGTTAGGTGAGTGATCTACCTCTCAACGGTGTCGCAAATACCATCGATTGGCAGCCAATATAATTAAGGATCCTTTGTGTACCATGACCTCAGATTTCTCATTCTCAGCAGCCCATACTGATTTACGACATTTTTGGGTCCGGTGTCATACTTTCATTATACGCTGAATGTACTATTATATATCTTGTTCTGCTTATTATAACAATTTCTCAAAAATAATTCAATATACAGTTTAGAACATTTTATACAGTTTAGAAAATTTTATACAGTTTAGAAAATTTCATACAGGTTATAAATTTCATACAGTTTATAACATTTTATACAGTTTTGAAAATTTCATACAATTTAGAAAATTTCATACAATTTAGAAAATTTCATACAAATTAGAACATTTCATACAGTTGGAACATTTTATACAGTTTAGAACATTTCATACGGGATAGAATATTTTATATAGTTTAGAATATTTCATACAGTATAGAACATTATACATTTTAGACTATTTTATACATTTAGAAAATTTCATACTGTCTAGATCACTAGAGGCAGGCAAGAAATTCCATCTACAACCATTATTTTGAATATACCCTTCAACAACCTGAAACACATGCTTCTTCCTTGACAATATGGCAGTTAATTCTTCGGTATTACTGCTCTCACTATAACTGGCGTCACAACGCTCATTAAGACTTTATATGCGATTCCTATAAAAAATTAATGGTTTGGAATTCTCATCCTTTTTCCGTTTTCTCTTCAAAATAAACATTCCCCTTTTCTTACATTCGGGCCCGGGCAAGATAGAGGGGCATGAGGCTCCTCGCTCTATCTTTATCAGAAAAGAGTCCGCATGTTCCGGAGACCATAAAATAGGTCATGTCAGTTCTTTATGAGTTCAGTTGTCTTCTCTTACCTCCGAAATATCTGCGAAGTTCGAGTTTGTTTCTTTGAAAACAAAAGGAGTACAGTTGAATTAGTGTGTAAAGATAACTTCTCTCTCTCTCTCTCTCTCTCTCTCTCTCTCTCTCTCTCTCTCATACCTTTAGCCCTTTTTCCTTCATTCCTTCATGATTGGGTATAATTTCGGCCCCCCCCACCCCGCTCTCTCTCTCTCTCTCTCTCCTCTCTCTCTCTCTCTCTCTCTCTCTCTCTATATATATATATATATATATATATATATATACATACATACATACATGCATACATACACACACACACACACACACACACACACACACAACACACATATATATATATATATATATATATATATATATATATATATACGTACATATGTATCAATATAGCTAAAGCTTTACCATTCTGGCCATCATTAGCTGAATTTCGTGAAAAAAAAAATAATATAAGCAAATAGCACGAGTGACCACAAAGACTACAACACGAACCAGAAGGAATAAATTTATGATCCATTAATCACCTTGCAATCGTATTCACGGGATGGCATAATCTCTTGCAGCCCAGAGCCTAAGAGATCCCCGGAAAAACCCCAAACGAGCTTAATTTGGGGGAATGACGTGAAATACGGAACGATGAAACGACAGAATGAAGGGTTCATCTATTTGCCATCTCTCTCTCTCTCTCTCTCTCTCTCTCTCTCTCTCTCTCTCTCTCTCCCCGAGCTAAATGGAATGACATAAATCTAACTAATGTAATCTCTTACTCTCGCTCTTCCTCTTTCTCTCTGATTTAGTTTCTCTTCGCGTCTATATATTTCTCTCCGTTCCACTCTCTCTCTCTCTCTCTCTCTCTCTCTCTCTCTCTCTCTCTCTCTCTTCTTTCACCCAGATAAATGGAGTGTCATAAATCTATTCTTTTATTCATTCTTCTTTCCATGCGCCCTCTCGCGCTCTCCATCTTCTTTGATTTAATTTCTCTTCGCCTCCGTCTCTCGATTTCCTCTTTTCGTACCGCCCATAATAAAGGCTATTCAAACGGCGCCCATCGGCGTCCTCCTGCTACCTTGAATCCATTCGGGATGACAAATCTCCCAAATTCATCGATCCAGCTACTTACTTACTGGAAGCCATAACTCGGACCACAAACTTCCCGCAGCTGATGTACAGTTAAAGTGGTCCCATTTATTTTTATTTTTCGGGAGGGTAATCCAAATCCCCTCCCCTTCCCCCACCCCGGACTACCCCCCCCCCCACCCCCCCAAATTATCAGGCCATAATTTCTCACGGGAGTTTTACGTCTAACTTTTTTTTTTCTTTGGATTTTTCAATTAACGAGGAAAGAAGTAATTTTATTGGCGGGACACTTTGCTTTTTGAACAGTTTCACTTTCCTTACTTTATGTTTAGTAAATTTTTGTTGTTCATTGAAATGACGCACAGAACGTACCATGTAATGATTATTGTGCCGTTATTTATTGAAGGTCTTCTATCTATTTTACTTACTAATTTAAATATATGATATACTATGCAAAAGAGTATACCTTTTCTAGCTCGTCAGATAAACCTGCCTAGAGTAAATTATGATTCACAGAATCTAAAAGGTTTAAAGCTAACGCGGAAATATTCCCATTCAATAAGTGTTAATTAAATAGTATAAAATCTCAGTTATTTTATACGCGTTTTAGTACTGATTTGAATGGAGAGAAAATATGACATAAACTATATACGTGAAACTGACAACAGACAATTTTAATTTCCTCAGCTCGATATTTTTTTTCGGGGTCAAAAGGGGTTGTTCTATTTTTAGTGCTTTATTATTTCCGTATTAAATCAAAACATTTTGAAGCTGCACTGCAATAGAAGACGTTCAACTCCACATATAATTCACAGTTCACTCGCAAGACATCATATTAAAAAGGATGAGAACGATGTTAAAAGAAATTAAAATTTTTGCTTGATTTTCCGTAATAAATAAGAATATTTTGAAGCTGCACTGTCATATTTCATAGCTAAACGTTTAACTCCACATAATTCACAGTTCACCTGATAGACATGATATTAAAAAGGAAGATAGCAACTTCAAAAGAAATTATATACGTGTATATATATATATATATATATATATTATATATATATATATATTCTATATATATATATATATATATATACATATATATATAATTCACTTTTAATAAAAATTCATTGCAGGTTTCTTTTTCGCGACCGTTTGCAAAATGCTCTGAGCTTAAGCAAAGCCCACATTTTGACACCAAATCCCATAAAATAATATAATGGACATTTTAAGAATAGCGACAGGCATTCCTAGCACTGCTTGTACGGTGTTTTACGTTGCATGGAACCAGTGGTTATTCAGCAACGGGACCAACGGCTTTACGTGACCTTCCGAACCACGTCGAGAGTGAACTTCTATCACTAGAAATGCACATCTTTCACTCCTCAATGGAATGCCCTAGAATCGAATTCTCGGCCACCGAGGTGGCACGCTAACACACCATACCGACCACGCCACTAAGGCGCTCCAAGCACTGCTGGGTTCCATGACAGCTTCTTCTCTGTTATCAAGCTTTGGAATTCTCCAGTTTTCCTTAATACTACAACTGACTTTCTCATTTGCGAGAGTTGATCGTTTCCTTCGAGGATAAGTCGCCCCTAACCTCACCTTTCCTTTCCTTTGCAGCTCAAGGTCCAGGATTAATGAGAGAATCGAATTTTCTATGCAGTGTCCTTCTGGGTTAAGACCCTACACCCCCTCCTCTCTCTCTCTTCTCTCTCTCTCTCTCCTTCAATCCCTTTTCTTTCAGTCAGGATTGGGTATCTCTCTCTCTCTCTCTCTCTCTCTCTCTCTCCTTAAGCCATTTTTCTTTCAGGATTAAGAAACATTTCGTCCTCCACGTAAAAATAATCAAAATGGCCACCGCCCCCCCAAAAAGTAAAGGAATTTAGAAAAAAAAAAAGTCGAATTCTCCACCCCGTCGGCCTCCGTTATGGCAATCGGAAGAGAGAGAGAGAGAGAGAGAGAGGGAAAGCGAAATCGGAGAATCACTTCGACATCCAAGAAGACGAAGACTTTCTCGCTCGGAATGAGAACGAGCATCCGAGAGAGAATACAATAGAACATAGAATTTACGCCAAACGCCAAGCGCTGGAACCTCTGAAGTCATTCAGCGCTGAAACGGAAATTGAGAGTAGTAACGTTTGAAGGGTGTAACTGGAGGAAAACCTGGCAGTTGCAATATGAAGCAATTGTTAGAGAGGGTGGAGAGTCAGATGGAAGAAAATGAATATGAACGGAGGCACTGTAAAAGGAATGAAAGGGGTTGCAGCTAAGGGCCAAAGGGACGCTGCAAAGAACCTTAAGTAACGCCTACAGTGCACAGCGTGAGGAGCACTATATTAATATATATATATATATAATATAATATATTATAATTATATATAGTTATATATATATATAATTATATATATATAGTATAATTATATATATAACTTAGATTATATATATATATAGATATATATATATATATATATATATATATATATATTATTATTATGTATTATGTATATGTATATGTATATGAATATATTAGACTATATACACACACACACACACACACACACACACATATATAATATATATATATATATATATATATATATATATATATATATATAGGCATGCAAATGGCTTTAGCGATCACTCGGTTTGCTTGGCTGCACGCAAACACGTTAATCCCGTCGGCACGGATTTGTGTCTGCCGCGTGTGTATACACAAGTGTGGGAATGTGTTTGTTTGCGCCTGGTTGCACACAAACAGATTAATCTCATTCATCGAGGTTTGTGCGTCGAGCTTGTAGGAAATGTTTGTGTTTATGGGGTATTTCTGTCCGTTTCAAAATGTTTTTAGATAAATCGTAGGTATTTAGGAAGAAAACCATATGCTCTTTCAAAGATTCGGATATACTGATATAGTGGCAACAATGCAAAACAATAAAGCAACATAAGAGAGAGAGAGAGAGAGGAGAGAGAGAGAGAGAGAGAGAGAGAGAGAGAGAGAGAGAATCAGTTTCGAAACATTTATACATAAATCAATAAATCACTGATACTTAGGTATGAAATCATAAGCTCTCTCTAATATCTGAATATATTGATAAGGTGACAGAAGTGTAAAAATAAAAGCAGCATAATAAACAGAGAGAGAGAGAGAGAGAGAGAGAGAGAGAGAGAGAGAGAGAGAGAGAGAGAGAGAGAGAGAGCGTTTCGAAATATCTATACATGAATCATACATATTTAGGCATAAAACCATAAGCTCTCCCTAATATCTGAATATATTGATAAGGTGATATCAGTGCAAAAAGAAATTCAGCATAACCAACAGAGAGAGAGAGAGAGAGAGAGAGAGAGAGAGAGAGAGAGAGAGAGAGAGAGAGAGAATCATGCCCCTAAATCCCTGCCATGCCCTTTCCTCCGATGAATACTTCGCACGGGCGTTACGCGACGCTTCGATGACCACCGGAAGAATAACTTTTTCAAATTCCGAATTCCCGAAGCTTTGCCTTCAAAGGAAAGACGGACTGACGTCGGAATAAACGAGTACCGAGCCGGGCATAGGGCCGAAGTCACACCGGATCGGGCACCACCCTTCAGAGGGCCGTCGAGTGTGATCACATTCGATTGTCCCGGCTCCCGGAAAAATAACAAGGGAGAGAGAGAGAGAGAGAGAGAGAGAGAGAGAGAGAGAGAGAGAGAGAGAGAGGGTATTTGTCCCGCGAGGGACCCCGGCCGAATTTGCAAACTTGTCCCCGGACAAAATCTCTTGACATGATGGAATTCTTGGTTCATGAGAGAGAGAGAGAGAGAAGAGAGAGAGAGAGAGAGAGAGAGAGAGAGAGAGTGTCTGTCTTAAGATGTTCTTTGATAAAATCATAGTTTAGTTTAAAAACAGTAAGCTTTTGCTTATATATATATATATATATTATATATATATATATATATATATATATATACATATACATATACTATATATACACACACACACACACACACACACATATATATTAATATATATATATCATAGCAATATAGCCATATGCTATGGAATGGTGGAAAAACAAAGTAAATAGAAAAGAAGCATCATAAACACGCACACAGACACACGTATAGAGAAAGAGAGAGAGAGAGAGAGAGAGAGAGAGAGAGAGAGAGAGACCCAATCTTCTCCTTTTTGCTAAGGTATGCAAATCCGGGTCAGTTTGCCTGCCGTTCGAGAATGGATGTTGCCCCGGGTCCGATGCCATAAGTCTCTTCCAAGTAATTGTTTTTTTTCTATCTTTTTTTTTTTTTAGTGAGAAAATGGAGGAAAGAGGAGAGAAAATAGGTTCCTTCCAAAATGGACCCAACGTCCACAGAGACTGACAACACCGCATAAACCGTGATTTTGCTGATCCGAGTTTGTTTACGTCTTGATATTTCTTGACAAATAACATTATGCTGATCTTTTCCCTGTTGACACTTTCATGTTTCCCGGCTAATTCGGTTTACGTCGATCTCCTGTTCCTTTTGAATCTGCGCATTTCGTCATGTGTTTATGATGACCCTCTTATTGCTCGGGAAATTTGGTTTTGGTTAAACTGGGTTGATATTGATTTATTGACTTTAAAAACGTTTTCTTCACGAGCTCAATTTACTTGATCCAGTGATTATTTATTAATATATTGCCTGGGTTTATATAGATTTATTGACTTTAAAAACGTTTTCTTCACGAGCTCAATTTACTTGATCCAGTGATTATTTATTAATATATTTCCTGGGTTTATAATGATTTATTGACATTAAAAACGTTTTTCACTAACTCAGTTTATTTGATCCAGTGATTATTTATTAATATATTTCTTGGGTTTATATTGATCTATTGACTTTTAAAAAGTTTTCTTTACAACTCAATTAATTGATCCAGTGATTATTTATCAATATATTTCTTGGGCATATGATGATTTATTGACTTCAAAAACGCTTTCTTCACTAGCTCAGTTTACTTGATCCAGTGATTATTTATTAATACATTTCTTGGGTATATATTGATTTATTGACTTTAAAAACGCTTTCTTCACGAGCTCAATTTACTTGATCCAGTGATTATTTATTAATATATTTCCTGGGTTTATATCGATTTATTGACATTAAAAACGCCTTTTTCACTAACTCACTTTATTTGATCCAGTGATTATTTATCAATATATTTCTTGGACATATAATGATTTATTGACTTCAAAAACGCTTTCTTTACGAACTCAGTTAATTGATCCAGTGATTATTTATTCATACATTTCTTGACAAACTCGACTTAATGATCATTTCGGGGAATCTCCTCGAGAAACTGAGTTATATTGTTCAATTTATTGCTATGTCATCTTTCTTAATAAAACCAGTTTACATCGATTCGCTCATTATTTATACTTCTTATAAAATACAGAGCATATTACTCCAAGGACTAATTATATAATTTTTCTCGGCAGACTAGTGAATATTAATCCAGTCACAGTTCAAACAAGTTTCCTTGACCAAACAGCTGTAGTGAATGCACAGGCTATATTCGCCAAGCGTTCTCTGACTTTAAAAAGACACTATGCTGACCCCCTGCTTGGCCTTATGCCAGGACAAGCATTTACCTTAAGGCGGCGGCCCGCAGGCTTGGAAAAGTTTCTGATGGAATACAATGCCTGGTGTGGACCATTAGACTCGGTATACCAAATGAGATCTATATCAATAATGGTTCTTCACGTCTTGCAGTGCACGAATAAAGTCTACGGAAGGTCCACGCTATCATTAATTAACTGGCAACGGAGTTATCTACGATTACGTGACGCCTGTGCATTTAATATTTCATTCTACTATAAATGAATTCTGTTATTAACTAGTAGAGGGGATTTCAATTTCTCGGGTCTCGTTTCATTCAGGCTAAGGGTGTGTGTGTGTGTGTGTGTGTGTGTGTGTGTGTGTGTTCAAGGGTTTCTTGACATTGAAAAACAAAAATTCTGTTCGTTCTCGAACAAGAAATGCAGCACAGAGGACAGCGAATTCTTGAGGATTACCAACTATCCTGCAATTTGAACGATATTTTGTCAATGTTTTCGTGGCAAAGGAAAGACTCCTTGCATCAAAATGGATGAAAAATAAAATCTAACCTATGCTAGGCTCAACAAAGATACTAAAACGACTGACAAGAAAGAAGAGACGATTAAATAAATATGTATAAAAAGGATAAATGCATAGGAGAATGAAAGTTTATTTTTTATTATTTTACACATCCGTCTCCGGCTCCCCATTAAAAGAAAACCATTTTTTTTTTTTAATTATTTTAGACACTTCTCTCCCGTCCAGCATGAATGGAATTGAATTTTTAAAAATTATTATTAGTATTATATCCCTTTCCTCTCCAGCATGACAGAAATTGATTATTATTATTATTATTATTTTGTTAAAAATGACTGCTGCTTCAGTACTATTAATCTTATAAAGAGTCTTCTCTATCTTTCTGATGACGGCTTTCTCGTTTGGTGCTTAGACTGGCGAGCAACGCACCAAAGGGCATGGTAAAATTCGGTTGAGTCATTTGATTTATTATTGCTTATACAATTCTCTCTCTCTCTCTCTCTAACGCGACGTTTCCTCCTGATCGACAGGACATTATCAAGCGATAACTGCTGAGGGGATAGTCCATCTCCTTTTATCGTGGTATTGCGAGCTCTTGAGTACGGGCAGAGCACCTCTTCGGTAGGACGGGTTTTCATTGGTTCCCGGGAAGGTGACTCATACGGCAGTGTTGACGAGTCTTGCAGATCTTCTCAGGTAGCGGGTATCACCGGGAGCCTCTTGATTGGCTTCTACCTGAGTGACGTCAGTCACCCCTGGTATTATTCTCATGTCCTGTGTTCGTTTCATGCGCGCTGGTACTTTCGTTAGGGGGGAGGGGTGTGGTCCTCCTCACACACGTCGGTATCAGGAACGCTTCTTGGGTGGTATTAAGGGGGGGGGAGAAAAGCCTCCCCTTAATACCACCCAAGAAGCGTTCCTGATACCGACGTGTGTGAGGAGGACCACACCCCTCCCCCCTAACGAAAGTACCAGCGCGCATGAAACGAACACCGGACATGAGAATAATACCAGGGGTGACTGACGTCACTCAGGTAGAAGTCAATCAAGAGGCTCCCGGTGATACCCGCTACCTGAGAAGATCTGCAAGACTCGTCAACGCCCGCCGTATGAGTCACCTTCCCGGGAACCAATGAAAACCCGTCCTACCGAAGAGGTGCTCTGCCCGTACTCAAGAGCTCGCAATACCACGATAAAAGGAGATGGACTCGCCCCTCAGCGTTTTACGGGCTGCTCTGTGAGCAAGAGCCCGTGCTGGCACAAGGCCAGCTTAATCTTAAACAACAACAACCCCTCAGCAGTTATCGCTTGATAATGTCCTGTCGATCAGGAGGAAACGTCGCGTTAGAGAGAGAGAGAGAGAGAGAGAGAGAGAGAGAGAGAATTGTATAAGCAATAATAAATCAAATGACTCAACCGAATTTTACCATGCCCTTTGGTGCGTTGCTCGCCAGTCTAAGCAACAACGAGAAAGCCGTCATCAGAAAGATAGAGAAGACTCTTTATAAGATTAATAGTGCTGAAGCAGCAGTCAATTTTAACGAAACATGTCTACGAGAGGGTCTCCTTCCGAAATATTATTATTATTATTATTATTATTATTATTATTATTATTATTATTATTATTATTATTATTATTATTATTTTCCTTTCAGGTATCTCTCTCCCGCCAAGATTGAAAGCATTCTTTTCTCATTATCCTGTCCCATCAAGCAGGAAAGGAATGATTGAATTAAATAAAAAGATAACAATGTCACCGCATGACTATAATAATCGCCTTCAACAAACCGACAGACATCATCCACAGAATCTCAGCAATTGGGCAGAATCCCACTTCTGCGCGAAAGATGAATTAATATAAGGTGAAACAAGGGCAGTTTCCAAATGCCCTTAGGGCAGCTAGAGACAGCGGTCGAGGCACAAAGGAGTGTTGATGATCCCATAGATCAACAAACTGAAGGGGGATGCCAGGCTATTTACTGGGGTACAGGGGGATACGGGATACAGGGGGACCCCCAGACAGTCACGCTCTAATGTCTAGGGTTGCAGGATAAAGGACAGTGGATGAAAATGACTGAATATTAATGATTTATTTATGAGTGGACGAAAATGACTGAACATTGAATGATTTATTCAATGAGAGTGGATAAAAATGACTGGTTTATTTATGAGTGGATGAAAATGACTGAATATTAATAATTCGTTTTTGAGTGGACGAAAATGACTGAAAATTGAATTTTTTTTATTAAATGAGAGTGGATGAAAATGACTGGTTTATTTATGAGTGGATGAAAATGACTGAATATTAATAATTTATTTATGAGTGGATGAAAATGACTGAATATTTAATGATTTATTAAATGAGGGTGAATGAAAATGACTGAATATTAATGGTTTACTTATGAGCAGATGAAAATGACTGAATATTAAAGATTTAGTTTTGAGTGGATGAAAATGACTGAATATTTATCAGTTATTTATGAGTGGATGAAAATGACTGAATATTTATCAGTTATTTATGAGTGGATGAAAATGACTGAACATTAATAATCTATATATGAGTGGATGAAAATGACTGAATATTTAATAATATATTTATCAGTGGATGAAAATGACTGAATATTTAATTTATTTATGAGTGGATGAAAATGACTGAATATTGAATGATTTATTAAATGACAGTGGATGGAAATGACTGAATATTAATGGTTTACTTAGGAGTGGGTGAAAATGACTGAATATTTAATCATTTATTTATGAGTGGATGAAAATGACTGAATATTTAGGGAATGACAGTGGCTGAAAATGACTGAATATTAATGATTTACTTAGGAGTGGGTGAAAATGACTGAATATTGATTATTCACTTATGAGTGGATGAAAATGACTGTATATTGAATTGTTTATCTATGAGTGGATGAAAATGACTGAATATTGAATGATTTATTAAATGACAGTGGATCAAAATGACTGAATATTGAATGATTTATTAAATGACAGTGGATCAAAATGACTGAATATTGAATGATTTATTAAATGACAGTGGGATCAAAAGACTGATCTGAATGATGGTTATAAATGATTTAGGTTGGGATCATGAGCTGATTTATTGATGGATATAAAATATGGAAAATGAATGAACTGAAGGAAGGTTAATGATTTTTTCTATGAGAGTGGATGAAAATGAGTGAATGTTAATGATTTTTTAAATGAAGGTAAGAGAAAGGAACTGCAATAGTACACCTTAACGTAAAATGTCAAAATAGAGAGAGGAAAATGTGAAAATATAAGTAATAAAGGACAGTGGATGAAAATGGCTGGAATTTCCTGATTTATCAAATGGAAGTGAAAAAATGTAACTATATAAGTGCTCTTTAATATAAATGTGTAAAATAGAGAGAGGAAAATAAGAGGATATATTAAGAGGTTTGTTCAATATGAATAAAAAAAAAACAAATATAAACTCACAAATGCGTTCTGTTTTTAAACTTGCAAAAGGAAAGGTCATGAGATAAATGACTCATTTAAATTAAAAAAAAGGAAACCACATAAAGGCACCCAAGTGTTCATTGCTTCAAAAGTAAGTAGAAGAAGTGGAATGAAAGAGTAATATCAAATGATCAGAAGGAAAGATATCGACAAAAAACCAAACTGACCTTGACATCAAAAACATGTTCCTCATTGATTTTACAATCCGTGCCTTTGGCGGAGTGGTGTAGTATTTGCTGCCGGAATTCGAGGGTTGAGATAGACTATAAGAAAATCAATGAAATCCCTTTGGAGAAATATGAATGTATGACAATCAAATCTTCAATGGAACCTCATTAGGTAAGAACACCACCACCTCTCGTCAATGAAAACATATGCATAACAAATTCCATCTGGTCCAAAAGAATAATATGCAGCCGTTCATGCGTTGATAAACCAATGATTTAATGATTCACACGATGCGACCAGATGTTTGTTTGTATGGTGTTTTTATGTTGCTTGGAACCAGTTGTTATTGAGCAACGGGACCAACGGCTTTACGTGACTTCCGAACCACGTCGAGGGTGAACTTCTATCACCAGAAATACACATCTCTCACTCCTCAGTGGAATGGCCGAAAATCGAACTCGCGACCACCGAGGTGGGACGCCAACACCATGCCAACCACGCCACTGAGGCGCATGGAACCCGATGTGACCTTGACCTCGAAATCATTCGAGGGGGCGGGAGGGGGCGGCCCGGGGTTCACCATCATCATCTTCAAACGAGGCCTAAGAACACACACTCGCTTACAATACCCGCTGCTACCGTGATCTCAAATATCATCATCATCATCATCATCTTTTCTTTGTCGTTCCTCAGAGGAGCCAAAAGAAGCTTCCTTCTACCCTCCCAACTTGGCCCAGAGTTCCAAGAAGTAACTGTTTCTTCTCGGAGTGAAAAGCGAACGGATTTTGTTGTATTAGTTTCCGGGGGACTCTAAACAAAGGCCTGTCCATGCGAATGGCTGGTGCATGTCCAGTCAAAACCTCTCGAAGTTGAAATTGGTGTCTATTGATCGGTGCAGGTTACTGGCGTCAAACGACGACAACATTCGAAGATATGAATTCATAGATAGATTATTTTTGGGGCGGTGAATCTTTGGGTACGTTTTCGAGAGGATTTATTATCGTTGCGTTGCACTGCCCACCTTGGTTCCTTTGATGGAGAAATTCCCTTTGTATCGATGTTATAAATACTGCAAATAAATCACTGTCAGCGATATATCACTGAACGAACGGACGAGGAAGTATACCGTAAGAATAAATAAACCCTAATAACACGAGACGGTTAAAAAAGGAAACATTCCTAATCGCTAAGTCATCGTACCAGATGAAAGGGTACGGAGGGGGAGGAGAAATAGGTGGAGGAGAAATAGGTGGAGGAGAGGAAAATGTAGTGAGAAGGGTAGGAGACATGAGGAAAGGGGAGGGGGGGGGTGGGGGGGGGAGGCGTATTGGGTGGATTTTAGGTTGCAGTGGGGGTTAGGGAGGAGGTTGGGTTAGAAGGAAACGGAGGGGAGGAGGGGGGGAGGGAGGGAGGGGAGGGAAGGGAAGGAGGAGCCAAAGAGAGCCAAGATGAAATGCATGAAAGTGCGATTCGGGAACGTTCCGGGGACGTAGAGAGGAGGAGGAGGGATGGGAGGAGGAGGAGGAGGAGGGTTAAGAAGAGGAGGTGGAGAGGAAACGTTGCTGGCGGAGGAATAGGAGGTAAAACGTTTAGAGGACAAAGAGAGGAAGGACGGGAGAAGGACGAGGTAACATGAGGAGGAGGAGGAGGAGGAGGGATTTTGAGGTTGGTGGGGGGGGGGGGTGTCAATGGTGGGTTCTCTGGAAACAAAGAGAGAAAGATGGCGACTTTAAAAAAAGAAAAAAGGTGGCTCCTAATTTATCATTACAAAATTTGCTACGGTAATTACGAAAGATATGTGAGAGGAATCAATACACATGAATATGAGACAGACTTCAATGTACGCCATTATGAAGGAGATAGATATTTCGTGTATAAAATGTGTATAGAAAATACATATACCTGCATTTTTATGTGCGTGTGTGGGGAGAGGGGGGGGGGGCGCACGCACTCGTGAAAAGTAGGTCAACTTGGGTTCAAGATAATATAAATGCAACAGAACATTGTCAAGAATTAAGACGTACTAAAACTTCCTTATTCTATTGTACTCCAATTCTTTTTTTTTACGATGTGATAATAGACGTGAGGGAAAAGTAGCACTTGTATTTGGCTGCCTCATTATGTCTAAGAGTTGATTCTTATTCTTTTATTTCCATGACTTTTGGTTTTCTAATTTCGACGACTGATGATCGTGTATATACCTAATTTGAGACGTGAATTCCTGATGACAAAACTGTGACCCTCACTCGGAAGGAAAAGTGAAGTGTCACCAATATCGAATAACAAAACACTTCTGAGCGAGAGGAGAAAAAAAAAAACGTTTATGAGAACAACCTGAAGTGCAATCAACTCTGAATCCTCACAAG
>NC_061104.1:13673058-13685558 GCF_015104395.2 Macrobrachium nipponense
TCCGTCGTTCTTAACATGAAATTCAACTCGAGAAAGAAAAATAAAATGTCTGAATTTATCAGGGGTAGCTTGATTTTTTTTTTAACCCAAGTTATTCTACATTGTTTTCTGAATTGTATCTGTAAAAAAAAAGCTTTCTTTTTTTTTTAAACGAGTCAAAGGAAAACTGTACACCACCTCCAGGAAGTCCATAAAAAGCTACCCAAGAAAAATACAATTCGGGGAATTTAAAAATTTACGCAAAGTTGGGCGTCTCTGCGTCCATGCGACTGTTCCAAGATTCTCTGTGTTTTCTGCCTTTACGTAATCCTATAATTGACTAACTACACAGAAACAGTATTAAGGATAATTTACTTTTATCAGATTGTCGCTCCTTCTTTCCAGGAGGAAGATAATATCTTGAGCCTTCAAGGATGAGTTAGGAAAATGGGATTCTCTGGACCACGCAATTGCAAGTTGTCTACTGCATAGAAGATTATTTTTTCCTTTAAAGCTAGACCCCGTTTGCGAGAAGTTTCATTGTTGAACATCTGTTTTTGGTTTTCATTACAGAGTCCTTTCTGGTTCACTTGTGTTTCCCAGTGTTGGATTTGAGTTGAATACAGAATTTAGGCCAAAGGCCAAGCATTGGGACCTATGAGGTCATTCAGCGCTAAAATGGAAATGGACAGTAAGCGGTTTGAAAGGTGTAACAGGAGGAAAACCTCAAAGCAGTTCCACTATGAATAAAGTGTTAGGAGAGGGTGGAAATAAAGGAAATAAAGATGAAAGAAAGAAATATGAAAGACTGGTGGGCAGTAAAGGGAGGACGAAAGTGGTTGCAGCTGGGGCCGAAGGTACGCTGCAAAGAACCTTAAGTAATGCCTACAGTGCACCGCATTAGGTCCGCTGACGGCACTACCTCCCTACGGGGGTGTTTCCCAGTGAAAGTACTTAATTATTCATCTATGGAGTTCAAAAGAAAATATTGAAAGTTTTACCTAAAAACTATCAGAGCACATTGAATCTGAACGTGATCACAAGTCCAGGTTGTAAAAGGAACTTGAATTAGTTTCTATATCTACTGTGACTGACGGCAATTTCAACACCGAATCAGATTTCTGATGCAAGATTTAAGGTCCTTTACTTTTCATAGTGTACCTTGAACTGGTCTGCTAGGAAGTGTTTCTAGTGAGCCCAAGGATAAAACCGACTGGTTTATTTAGTCTGCTAACTGGCATAACAACAAAAAAGGCTACCAACGCCAACATTTAAGAAAAAGAGGGCGGGGTTCTTTAGCAGCCGTGTATGAAGCAAGTTTGACAGGCTTTTCCAGCTAGAGATCACAAGTTTGACAGGCTTTTCCAGCTAGAGATCACAAGTTTGACAGGCTTTTCCAGCTAGAGATCACAAGTTTGACAGCCTTTTCCAGCTAGAGATCACAAGTTTGACGGCCTTTTCCAGCTAGAGATCACAAGTTTGACGGCCTTTTCCAGCTAGAGATCACAAGTTTGACAGCCTTTTCCAGCTAGAGATCACAAGTTTGACAGCCTTTTCCAGCTAGAGATCACAAGTTTGACAGCCTTTTCCAGCTAGAGATCACAAGTTTGACAGCCTTTTCCAGCTAGAGATCACAAGTTTGACGGCCTTTTCCAGCTAGAGATCACAAGTTTGACGGCCTTTTCCAGCTACAGCTCACAAATTTGACAGCCTTTTCCACCTAGAGATCACAAGTTTGACAGCCTTTTCCAGCTAGAGATCGCAAGTTTGACGGCCTTTTCCAGCTAGAGATCGCAAGTTTGACGGCCTTTTCCAGCTAGAGATCACAAGTTTGGACAAGCCCTTTTCCAGATAGAGATCAACAAGTTTGACCAGCCTTTTCCAGCTAGAACAAAGTTTGCACAGCCTCCAGCTAAGAGATCACAAGTTTGACAGCCTTTTCCAGCAGATATCACAAGTGTGGCCATTTCCAAGCTAGAGACCAATGGACAGGCCTTTTCCAGCTTTGAGGATCACAAGTTTGTGGCCTTTCCAGGTAAGAGATCCACAAGTTGACAGCCTTTTCCAGAGATATCAGTTTGACGGCCTTTAGGTTTGAGAATCACAAGTTTGACCAGGCCTTTTCCAGCTAGAGATCACAGGTTGACAGCCTTTTCCAGCTAGAGAATCACAGGTGACGCCTTTTCCAGCGAGATCACAAGTTTTGACCAGACTCCAGGCAGATTTCACAAGTTTGACAGCCCTTTTCCAGCTAGTGATCACAAGTTTGACGGCCTTTTCCAGTTGACAGATCAAAAGTTTGACGGCCTTTTCCAGTACAGATCACAAGTTGACGGCCTTTTCCAAGCCTTTTACAGATCACAAGTTTGACAGCCTTTTCAGCCTTTAGAGATCACACGTTTGATTGCCTTTTCCCGGTAGAGATACAAGTTTGACCAGCCTTTTCCAGCTAGAATAATCACAAGTTTGACGACGGCCTTTTGTTCCAGGTAGAGATCACAAAGTTTCAAGTTTGACAGGGCCTTTTTCCAGCTAGAGATTCACAGGTTTGACCAGCCTTTTCCAGCTATAGATCACAGGTTTTTGACCAGCCTTTTCCAGCTAGAGATCACAAGTTTGACAGCCTTTTCCAGCTAGAGATCACAAGTTTGACAGCCTTTTCCAGCTAGTGATCACAAGTTTGACGGCCTTTTCCAGTGACAGATCACAAGTTTGACGGCCTTTTCCAGCTACAGATCACAAGTTTGACGGCCTTTCCAGCTACAGATTCACCAAGTTTTGACAGCCTTTTCCAGCTAGAGATTCACCAAGTTTGACGGCTTTTTTTCCAGACTAGAGATCACAAGTGGAACACAGGCCTTTTCCCGTCTACAGATCACAAGTTTGAACGGGCCTTTTCCATAGCTACAGATCACAAGTTTGACGGCCTTTTCCAGCTACAGATCACAAGTTTGACGGCCTTTTCCAGCTACAGATCACAAGTTTGACGGCCTTTTCCAGCTACAGATCACAAGTTTGACGGCCTTTTCCAGCTAGAGATCACAGTCATTTTCAGAGGATATATCCAGATAAGAGATGTTATATGGGCGCCAACACAAACCATTGCAAGAAAATAAAATGGACTGAACTCTGAGATGCACGTTAGGAGGAGTTCATCCAGGCTAAGTCTGCCTTAGAAAAGTGAGTTCCGGCCTGTTTACAGATATTCCGCATTCATTAAATGGCAGTCGTGAAAGTCGGGACTTGAGGGTAAATCAGAATCCTAATTTACCGAACACCGTATCAGGATCTTCCTTTGTCGGAACCGTATCCGAGTCAGTTTACATAAATCGTATACAAATATTAATTTACCGGGACCGTACCAGAGTCCTCATTTCGTCAAAATCGTAGCCACTGATCAATTTACGGGAAACCGTATCCGAGTCCCCCTTCACCGGAACCGTATCTGAATATTCCTTTTCCTTAGCCGTATCTGAATTCGCTTTTACCGGAATCGTACGCGAGTTCTCATTTTCTAAAAATCGTATCCATGTATAGATTTACTGGAGTCGTACCTTGGTAATTATTTACCATGGAAATTAACGGGGGAAATTAACGGCAGTTTAGGAACGGGATGAATAACATTGCCCTAGTTTTGAGTTCCTACTTGAAGCTCAAGTTTGGAACCGAATGAACTTTGGTGAAAAAGATATCAACATTACTTTTAAAATGGATATCTTTAAGGTATACATAATAACAGAAAGATTTACTATATCTGTTTTGATCTGTTATCCCTAACATATTTCTATTTCACAATGTGCTTATTATGTTTAATGAATGACAATGGTAATAAGTTATTTGATTTTCTGTGGTAATGACTATTTGATTTTCTGCTGTTAATTTTGCTTACGTTAATCGAAGGCTCAATATCCGTCATCAAGTTTCTGTGAAGAAAATCTTAAATAACTAAAGAGAATAATGAAACAAAAGAGAATAATGACTTTATTTACACCATTTCATAATCCTGTCATCAACAAGAATGGCGCAACCGCGAATCAAATATGATTCCCCAAATAATGAAAAATCCCAAGCAGAAAAAATAATAAGAAAAATATCAAGGATCAGAAAATACAGACATGTACAGTGAAAAGGATATGTAAGTAAAGAGGCAGCGAAAATAAGCGACAATCCTTCTGCTTAACTGGACAAAGCGCTTCAGATCAGATGTTGAAGGGATTTAAAAGATACCATATCGTTCCATTGAGCTCTGAGTTGACATTTGAGTGTCTTAATTTACAGTTAACTGATGAATTCCACCATATATATATATCCCAACTGAGCACAACAAAAGTCATATTTTAATAACTGGGATAGGATGCCAAAGTTCAAAGACTCTTCCGCAACCCGCAAATATAAACGCACATACTCACACCCACACACAGAAAAAAGATGTCAAGCCGTTAAATCAAAGTAATTAGAACAGGAAAAAACGCCAGTATTAAAGTGATAGACCAAAGTTCAAACGCCCGTACGAACATATACATTGTATATATATATATATATATATATATATATATATATATATATATATATATATATATATATATATATGTACTAACACACAAGTAAAGAATATATATAAGCCCATTAAATCAAAGAAACTAAAAGGAGGCAAAAAAAGTAGGAAAAAAAACAGTGCGCAGTTAATTAACCGAGAAATCTTAAACATAAACAAACACAAGCTGTTTATTCAAGAGTCGTCGACAATCTTTATGAGGCTACATCTGTTTACAAGAGAAGGCCATGTTTTGGTCCTCCACATGATGTATCTACTTGGGTAAGTGGATGATGAAATTATAAGTTTTATAAGTAAAGACGAGACCCACTTTTTCAACGTCAGAACAAATTAGTTTGAAAGTGTGTGATGCCGTCATAAGGGTTTAATATCTAATTACTTTAAAACCTTAAGTTTTATAAATGAAGAGAAGATTGAATTTTCTCATCGGCAGAACAAATTAACTCCAAAGTTTATATAACAATGTGATGCCAAGTCATAAATAATGATTTTAACATTTAATGACTATGAAATGATAAGTTTTATAAATAAAGACGAGATTCAATTTTTCATCATCAGAAAAAATTAGCCTGAAAGTGTATAGAACAATGAGATGTCTAAAGTCATAGATAATGATAATGATCTTCAATATTTAATTAGTCCGAAAGAAAGGCAAAATATTTTGACTGAACGAAACGAAATAGAATGTTATAAGCATTGAGAAGCTCAATTCTTCATTCATATTCTGAAATTACATAAAACGATAGTGAATGTAGGTCGTAAATAAAGGCGACATTTTTTTTTATTATTAAATGAAAACATTTTTCTGAGTCATATTCTCTACGGATACTGAACATGAAATAAAACCCATTACATAATGTGCGTGCTTACGAGATCAAGTGCTTTTCCTCCATTTAGTGATGTCAGCTTTAGATTCCCTGAAGCAAGGAACAAAAGCTCTATCCCCATAATCCTTTCATAAAAAAATAAAAAATAAAAAACCTAAATAGCAAAATTTTTTTCTTGAATATTGTCACTTCCAACAAACGCATTTTCGTTTCAGAAAAAAATGACATAAAATATCTGAACATTGTACACTGTTCTCCCAACCTCTCCTTCTCCTGCCTTCAGGCTGTGATTTTCCCTTTTGGTAATTTGACTCTTCTTTAAGGATCGTAGGATGACGTACGTGTCCAGAGGGCATCAACCTCCAGCCTTTGCGCGCTCCTTTTATCAGAGGAGGCTCTTGGGAAACGTTGGCCTCAGGGCGCTCGCTAGGTGCTTCGTGGTTATCAACCTGCTTTTGAGATTCCCTTAAGTCTCGGTAAGCGAAAGAACGCTTTGGATTCGATTGCAAAATCACTATAAGCGTCATTATTTTTCAGGTCATATTGGCAAGATACACAAACATTTGTTCTGTAGATTATTATCGTGTTATATCAAATGTTAAAATCAATATAGGCGTTATAGTTTTTCACGTTATTATCATTACGATATAAAAGGGCAGACTTGTCCAGTAGCTAATATATTGTCAAAGAAAATGTGCAGAATGTCATTATTACTTCCACAAACACGGCAAGAGGAGGCCATGTTTTGGTTTAATTAACACTTACGTTTGTTTGTAGAATTGTTCAAAATACTACCTCTGGATTTTTACGGAAGTGGGAGCGAAGATTTTAGGAAAAATGTTAGAGCAAATTTTTTTTTTAGAACAAAAGTTTAATGAAAAACGTTAGCTAATGTTTACGAAAACATAAGCAGAGTTTTTACGAAAATGCCAGAAAAGAATTTTTAAAAAATGTCAGAAAAGGCGAAAATGTTGGTAACAGTTATACTAAAGTTAGCAAAGTTTTCACGAAATTATTATGAAAGGTTTTACGATAATGTTAGCATAAGCTTTAAAAAAATGTAAGCAAAATTTCACGAACGTTCTAGCAAATGTTCCATGGAAATGTTAGCACAGGCTTTCACGAAAAAGTTAGCACAGGCTTTCACGAAAAAGTTAGCGAAAATGTTAGCAGAACTTACGAAAACGTTAACAGTTTTTACGAAAATGTTAGCAAAGGCTTTATGAACGTGTTAGCAAAGGTTTCACGAAAATGTTGGCATAGGTTTTATGGAAAATTTAGCAAACGTTTCACGGAAATGTAAGCAAAGGCTTCAGGAAAATGTTAGCAAAGGTGTCACGAAAATGTAAGCAAAGGCTTCAGGAAAATGTTACTAAAATGTTTCGCGAAAATGGTAGCAAAAGATTTCGCAGAAATGTAAACAATGTTTTCACGAAAACGTTAGCAAAGGTTTCACGAAAATGTTACCAAAAGGTTTCGCGAAAATGTTGGCAAAAAGCTTTCGCGAAAATGTTGGCAAAAGGTTTCGCGAAAATAAACCAAGGTTTCGCGAAAATGTTAGTGAAAGGTTTCGCGAAAATCTCAGCAAATGTGAGCCCTGTGATTAAATTTCGGGAGATGCTGGAATGTGGCTTTTGGGAGAAGGAAAAACTCCAGATTGTGCATTACTTACTCACAGCCTTGTTACCCGAATCAAGATGGTTATTCGTGGTTTCTTTTGTTTGTTTGTTGTGATATCTGTTCGTAACCTGTCCGTGTGATATTGAACAGCCAACGCAGACCACAGTCACAGATCTCAGTTTCCAGTTCTAGGACATCAAAAATATTCTTCTTACTATGAGAGAGAGAGAGAGAGAGAGAGAGAGAGAGAGAGAGAGAGAGAGTTCAGTTACCAAGGTTACAGGCCATAAAGGACATTCATTTTACTAAGAGAGAGAGAGAGAGAGAGAGAGAGAGAGAGAGAGAGAGCTCAGTTACCAAGGTTCCAGGACATCAAAAACATTCATCCTAAGAGAGAGAGAGAGAGAGAGAGAGAGAGAGAGAGAGAGTTCAGTTACCAAGGTTCCAGGACATCAAAAATATTCATATTACTAAGAGAGAGAGAGAGAGAGAGAGAGAGAGAGAGAGAGAGAGAGAGAGAGAGAGACCTGTCTCCGTCAGTCTGCCCGAATTTAATAAGCTTTCGCGTGGAGTGTTGTTTCTGACAAAATGTACCGAATATGAGAAACTCCGAAAGTTTTTCCAAACTTTCCACGAAATTAAAAACGAAAGTCGCAAAGGACCGCCCACATCTCGGCTGGGAGAGGAGACACAAAGTCAGGAAACAGGGAGATTCGTAATCATGATCACTCGTTGTCTACAATACCTGAATGTTCTTAACAGAAAGGCAGCGAGAAGCGTTTATAATTTAAGAGGTTGAATTTTTGTTTGTTTACATGGCGTTTTAACGTTGCATGGAACCAGTGGTTATTCAGCAACGGGACCAACGGCTTTACGTGACTTCCAAACCACATCGAGAGTGAACTTCTATCACCAGAAATACACATGTCTAACACCTCAATGGAGTGCCTGAGAATCGAACTCTAGGCCACCGAGGTGGCACTCTAAGCCCATGCCGATCACGCCACTGACATGCTATTTAAAAGGGTGAACTATTTATCCCTCGCGTGAATAAAAGATGGCGATGCCAAATCTAAAACGGAGGGAAAGACATCGACATATACATCTAGATAAAGGTGATCTTGGTGTGTTTTTTTTTTTTTCTTTTCTTTTTAATGCAAATCGTGCGAATGAGGTATCATGAGGTTCAACCCTAGCTGGAATAAGACGAACATATGGAACCTTAAGAGTTGCAAACACGCATGCACGTTTATTTATATCATTACATCGTAATTATATAAATGAATGATTTCATTAACATAATGATATTAATGAAATCATTCCTATCTTCAATTTTTTTTTAAACACGGAATTTCAACTTTAGCCTTTCAGACTTTTTTTTTCTTTTTAAATCCCAGGATCGGGTCAGTAAACTCTGATACTGAATACAGAAAATGCATTATGAAAAAGAATCACTTGTACATAATTCTAAAAAGGTTACAATAAATTATATAATACTGGCATCATGGTGAGCACTTATTTTTTTGCAGAGTATAAACAATGAAATAGTAGCTGTTGACATCACTTTGACATCCTGTCAGTCTTCTGATCTATCTCTGACTGGAAATTTAGATTAGGATTTAGCGAATACCCCTGAAAAATAGAAGCTTGGGAGATGACGTAACAAAGGTTCAGTAAGTTGAATAGGGAAGGCTACAGTAGCGAAGACATGATGAAGGGCAATAATTTGGTAAAAAGATATGTAATGCGCGTAGTCAGAAAGGGGCTCAGAAGCCGTGCTACAAAATGTTTTTGGCACTTTTAATCCATAACTTGAAAATCACTGGTCAATTATAGAGATGATGTTTTTGGCACTGTTTTAATCCATAACTTGAAAATCACAGGTCAATTATAGAGATGATGTCCATTTTGCTCAGAAGTAGCAATGAACCTCGAAAATCTGACAACAACACGGTTTGGTTGAGAACTCGGGAACTGTTGCTTTATCCAGATAAGGAATTTCTGTGAGTTTCCTGAGGGGACGGACCAGTCCTGGGTTGCATCAGGTGTTTCTTGCAGACAGCAAATAAAAATAACGCGTTTTTTTTTTCAGAAGAAAAAATATAGCATTCGACACTAAATGCCTGTACGAAATATGAAAACAGATTTTTTTTCTTTTAATTGTAATTCGTTTTTCATATGATTACATGTTCCGGATGCTACAAAAAAGGGGGTCACGGTTATTTTGGGTGTTTTGCACACACACACAATGTACACACACACAACACACATATATATATATATAATATATATATATATATATATATATATATATATATATATATATATATATATATATATACACGTATACATATGTAATCGTACATACATCAGAAAAATATACAAAAATTACCACCAAGTCTTAAATTTATCGTCTTCCTAGACACAAACCTGCCTTTCAGTCACATGAGGGTGACTAGATTCACCCAATACGAAACAAAGGGAGGTTCTAGAGTTCAAATTCGAGTGAAATATTTGGATCAAAACAAGTGACCCTCAAGTTTACAATCTCCACGAAGCAGAGACAGAAAAAGAAACACAAATTACGTAGCGCTGATGTGAAATGAGTCAGTTGTCCTACTGTATGGAAATAAGGCATTGTTTACGAGGTTAATGAAAAATAAGATCAGGTAGGATAGAGGAGGAATAAGAAGGAAGCACGTATTTGATATCTTAATGACCGAAACTATAGTATCCCTGTGTAGCGCAAATATCTCTCATTATAATCCGAGAGGATCTGGTCTCGTTTGTCCCCCCGCCCCCCACCCCGGGTAGACATGACACAGCCACCGGTTTGTCCGCCTCGGGTGAGGGTGGGGTAGACAGGGGAGCGGGAGGGTAGGGGAGACATCTAACCTCCTCCCGCAAACCTGTTTGTCCGCCCCGGACAGGCCTGGGTAAGTAAGGGATTGGGGGAGCTAAGGGAGACATCAGCCCCGGGTTCCAGCGAGCGTAGCGCACGGCAAAAGGCTCGTACATAATACTTCGCCATTATAATCGCAATAATGATACTAAAAGAATAATTTTAAAGGCTCCTAAACATATTCCGACCAAACTCGGGACACGAAGGCAATTTCAAATACCTCTGACGTCCTCTTCTCTGTCAAAGGGAAGTTTCGGGAGAAAATATGCGCGCGAAATTTAGTCAGCCTCCGTAACTTTTCTAAACTGTCGGCCGGGAGATTTCTCTCTCTCTCTCTCTCTCTCTCTCTCTCTCTCTCTCTCTCTCTCTCTCTTCGTGCTGACTTGATTTTTGGATGTCCTGACTTTCAATGGCTGATCTCTGCCAACAAACTTGGTAACTTGTTTGCGCTGTTCTTCTCCTCCTTCGTCACTTCTTAATATTATTCTTTACACTCCGACGCCGCTTGTTCAAGTTTTTCCTTCTTCCTCACTGGCCGCCTTGACTTCATCATCAAAGTGTTTGTTTTGGCAGAGGATCTCCTAGACGCCTGTGGCTGGAAATTAGCTCGCACCTCGTCCATTGCCTCGTTAGGCTGTTCCTCTTTTATATATATATATAAAAAAAAAGTCTCGTCAGATTATTCCCCCATTTTCATTGAAAATCCTTTTTCGTCTCGTCAGGTTGTTCTTCATTTTTCATAAGAAAAAAAAAAAGTCAGGCTGTTCCTCCTTTTCCATTAAAAAAAAGGCCTCGTAAGGTTGCTCCTCCCTTTTTATTTGAAAAAAAAAAAAAAAAGTCTTGTTAGGTTGTTCTTCCTCTTTCATAAAAAAAAAGTCTCGTCAGGCTGTTCCTCGTTTTCCATTAAAAATAAAATCTCGTAAGGTTGTTCCTCCTTTTTCATAAAAAAAAAGTCTCGTCAGGTTGTTCCTCCTTATTCACTACAAAAAAAAAAAAAAAAAAAAAAAAAAAAAGTCTCATCAGGTTGTTCCTCCTTTTCCATAAACACACACACACACACACACACACACAGAACTGAATATAACAAGGTATTTCCTCAACCTCCCCCCCCCACCCCCCCCCCCGCCCAGTGCAATAATTGCTGGGTTGGCTACGGTTGTATCGGAATAAACATCGCATTTAGCGCTAACTGATTGGTTGAAACATTAATATAATTGACGCATTCGTTTTGCATATGATTACGGGAGGAGGCCTCATGATACAAAAAGGGGTCACGGGAATTTTGGATTGATATATATATATATATATATATATATATATATATATATATATATATATATATAATATATATGTATATATATATATATATATATAATAGTATTAATATATATATATCCATATACATATATATATATATATATATATATAATATTATATATATATTATCCCCTAATATACCCTCTCTCTCTCTCTCTCTTCTCTCTCTCTCTCTCTCTCTCTCTCAGGAAGTTGACCGGAATTGGGAAATCAAAATCATGGAGAGAGTGAGAGAGTAATATCCCCCCTCCCCCCCTCTCTCTCTCTCTCTCTCTCTCTCTCTGAGATGAAAAACAGCCTCCTCTGCCGAGTGGAAGACTGAAAATCCCAGCAGACAAATAGCAAACGAGAAAGGACGGACAGGGCGGAGAGGAAGAGATAGGAGACCCCATTAAAAGAAGCTGTAATTACCAGCTTAATGTCTCAGAGCTCTGCCTTCTAGGCGTGTGGTTTAGCGAAAAAAGGGGAATCACGGCGAGACTACAGTTTAATTATGTCGAGCAGAGGTCCAGGCTCTTTGTTGACCTAACTAGTTCGCTTAATCACGCTCCTTAAACACTGATTTCACACGTCACCAATCGGTGTTTACTTAGTGTTAATATTAAAAAAAAAAACGTTCGACTGAGTTAATCATGGTGTGAGTGAAAATTTGAGAAAAAGCAGATAGAAAAAAATATGACAATGTCGGAGGGGAGGGAGAGAAAGGGGTTCCAGGACATTCTATTATATTCCACAAAAAAGTTCGCCTGACTTAATCATGGTGAGCGTGAAAATTTGAAATAAAAGAAAAAGATAGGAAAAAAATTCTGATAATAAGGTGTGTGTGGGGGGCGAGAGAGAAGGGTCCCCCAGGCCATTCTAGAATGTGCCTCCTCTACTGGAAGGCAAAAGTCCTAAAAACTGGTCTATCTATATACACCGCTGTCTGATGCACTTAATGATGCAAAACCTTTCCGAAAGGTTTTCTGAATTCAGTTACGACAAGTAATGTTTATAAAAAAAATTACAAATTATTTGTAACCATCCGTTTATTTCATATTTAAAAGCAAATTACAATAATGTTAACATGAAAAAGAGCAGTTTCTGAGAGCTTCATAATAATGTATGAATGAGTGTATGAAAATTGGAGTGTACGACACAGCGCGGGGGACGGCGAGACCATTTAGCACCGAGAATAATATATGAAAAAATAAATAAATAAACAAACAAATGCTTTAAATGTCCAAATATTTAGCAGTTAATTTCACGCATTATTACGGTGCTTCACTTTCTGTCTTCCATTTTCTCATTTCTAATTTCT
>NC_061104.1:13690558-13710558 GCF_015104395.2 Macrobrachium nipponense
CCCACAACTCATGAATGAATCACTCCATGCCCACAACTTGGTCAGATCAGCAGAATCGAATGGTTCGTACTGTCCCTATTCCAATCTAATGACCTTCGGCCTTCGGAGAGCAGGCTTGGGCCAAGGTTTAAATAATTTTAAATCCTCCTTGGGTTTGGGCACTGTTGAGGGAACACCCTTAGTTACCCTCGGTTATCGAGTCCTCCTTTTCAGCGGCAAGATAAATCAGGTGAGATAAAGGTTAGGTCCACTATACCCAGGGAGCTAAAACATGGGTCCTCAAACTTTTTCGGCCTATGCACCCTTTCACCATATGTCAGAATGTCATTCCCCGCCCCGCCCCCTTTCCAAAATTGTCCGCCTCAAAAGGTACATTCCAATATGGAGAAAAATATTATGACAAGCACACAAGCTAGTGGAGAGAATGCCCAGCGTGACCTCTCAGTAGAGCGGACGGATGCGCATTGTTTTGTGTAATTGATTGATTGTTTATGAATTTTAGGTCTTGAGGACCAAGCGCGGGAACCCATCAGGATTATTCAGCGTCCCAAAAACAGTAATCCAAAAGTGGACTCCCAAAACTGGAATCCGAGGGAGTTGCAGTAACAAAACAATTTGGGGTGAAAGACAATGATGGCACTTAAAGAAAACATAACTATTTCTGCTACTTTTACTGACAGAAGAAAAGAGCTCACATCCTAAGTGGAAAGATAAAGTCGTACTTGTGAGAGAAGTGACTGCTTTCCAACAAAGGTAGGAATCCTCAAAGTTTCTCATTTATGTGTCAATTGTATAATGCTAAAATAAAGTATCATTTTAAGTTTCACTGCTTTTAAGAAAGTCTCCATTGCATGTAAGATTTCTTGGTGCGTTGGCCTAGTGAATGCTCTCTCTCTCTCTCTCTCTCTCTCTCTCTCTCTCTCTCTGAGGCAATGAATCTCTCTTTTCCTCCGAGAGTAATGAATCCTCGAAAGGGTTTTTCAATCACCCCTGAAAGTGATATATTACGGTTTTATGACTTTTCATTCCCTTTCTTCGAGACATTTCCCGTTTTTTACCACTTTTTAACGAACAGATCTTTTTACATTCGCCATTGTCACTCCGTTCGAACGGGAAATAATTCAGGAGAGAAATATAATCCACCAGTTCAATACCTGAATGAAACGTTAAGCCAATTGTGAATAAAAAAAACTTGATTCAACGGAAAACTGATCTATTTAGAGGATTGGTGTGATTATATTGAATATTGCACAAAACGTTTTTATAGAGAGAAATATATGTTGCCTTGCATGAGAATGCAACGATCCTTATCAATTATTCATAACTTTATGCATAGAGGATCAACACTGTGGGCTCAGAGGACAAAAGTCCTTAATGGGTCATAAAAATTTCTAATGGGTTTTCCTCGAATTGTAATTTATCTTTCAAATTCCGTTAACTTTAAATCGACAATCGTCTGGTTCTGTTCTACCTCAAACGAAGCTGCAAGTGACATCTTTGCTCTCTCCCACCATATCTGGCAGTTGCGGTTCTATTCTGTCTAAACTATACTCTCTTTTTTTCCATCTGTCCATCCGCTTGTGGTGTTTTTGTATCGTAACATTGCGTCCCGGGCTTTAGATAGTTACATTCAGCTTACCTTTAACAATGATAACAATATCCTCTTTCAAATATTAACGGTGTAATTCGCATACAGTAAATTATTAAAAAACTTTTCAGTTGCAAATGTACACCCAGATATCCTTTTATTTACCTAAAACTTACACATAGAGTAACTATCTAAAGCCCGGGACGCAGTGTTACCATACACAAACACCACAGGCGGGTGGACAGATGGAAATAAACAGAGTATAGTTTAAGCTTCGCCTACATTTCATCACCAAGCGCGTAGGACGACCTCTGCAACATCCCACCAACTTGGAAGGTGCTGGCTTGTTCTCCACAACCCACAGTGGGCCAGAACAATAATTTTTTCGACAAAATTATTTTTGGCTTTCACATCCAAGTATTATTTATCATTTACTATTATAAACGTTTAGAGTATTGTATTTACAAGCATATGTAATAATATGAGTGATACGTTTACCCATTTTTTGTGTATTTGGTAAAATATAGTTAGAACTATATAACCTTTACATTTGACACCTTTATTCAATGCAGAAAAGATAAGAATAAAATTATAAAAATAATAAGATTATTTCTATCGAATGCTGTCTTTGAAGATTTTACAATATAGTTAATTTAATGGATGTAAAGAATAACATTTTGGTTATACTATTATACTATAGTAATATGAATATAGAAATAAAAGCATTTAATCCATTAAAAAAATCTTAAATACCAAGGAATTTCAACTCATATTAAGACTGCATGATATAAATCAAAGGGTATTTTGGACGATAACATTTTTACTTTCTCAGGTAGCTCAGTTTTTACATTTCTGTCTACTTTTCTTAAAGAACTTACCAAGGGACAGAGTAATCTTATCATTAAATCTTCATTTGTCTTTATTCGTGATGTTTTCGTTGTGAAAGACTCCCTAAACTTCTTGAATTCTTTATCATTTGCTTCTTGTGCCTCCTCAGATAATAAGCCAATTGGTAGATTGCAGTTGCACATCACTGAAGCACCATGAAATAACAACCGATGCAAGCTTTTGGGGCATGTAGTACCAGTTATATTTTTGTACATAACATTTGGCAGTGTCCAAGCAAAACCTTTCAAATTTATCTGCGTTGATATCAAGACCAGATGACATTGTTGGTAAAATCAAATAAAGTTTATTACAAAGGATTGATCAAGGCCGGTGATTTCGAATGCAATTTCTGCATTCTTGAAAAACCTGCGAGCAGTATTCCCATCATTAGATGTAGCATTCTTATAGTCTCACTTTAAGTTTCATTTGAGAATTTCATTTATGGATGAGTAACGAGAAGTGAATTTCCAGCACCAGAAAAACACCTCTATAACTCTTCAGTGGAACCAGCTGGGATCGATCTCAGAATCACAGGGTTGGCTTTTAAGTGCTTTGCCATTGACCCACTGATGATCTCTGTTGCAAATTAGTATAGTATAAACAGTAATGATTTCCTTATGCAATGGCTCCATGACTTTCCTAACTTACAGGTTCTAGATATTTTCCTGCCCTAAACCAAGCTAATCCTTTGAACAACCTTAAAATCCATAACTACTAGCAACCCAACCCCCTCCAACTTGTTAGGCTGGGATTTGCCACAAACCCTTTGAAAACACCTTGTAGTATTAAGATGATGAAGTACCTACTCGCTGGCAGCTCTGATCACCTAATGCCGGTTGGTTGCTCAGACTCCCCGGTTGAATGGCGCCATGATAGGGGAGGTAGTGCTTCAGTTATTATTGCCCACAAAAGCTCGAAGTGCAAATTTTTTGCAAAGAAAACAAATATTTTCCCTTTCTACACAAGTTCTATTATAATAAAATCCATAACAGATACGAAGCAAATGCAAGCGAAAAAACTGCCGCATACTTGTTTTTGTTAAATAAAAAATATTTTAAGTACTTTTGTATATATCTTTATAACATGGATTAATTGCATGTTATGCACAATATTTGATATGTTTAGTCACAGAAATAACAAGTAGTAAACTTGTTGAAACCCTATTATAAACTAATGAAACACAGACCTAATATCACAGATGCTACATGCACACAATTCTGATGTAGACTAATCACTAGCATACTGGGAGAGAATGTACTTAGCCGATTGCGTCTAAAAACCATAGCGCCAGTCTAACCCCTACTCCCTAAATAATAATATAATATACGGTTCTCTTTCTAAAAACTATTCTAATTTACGTTTTTAATATAATTTTGATAAAACTAAACAAAATTTTTTTTGGTTTTTGTCCACCTCCTGGCCCACTGTGCAACCTTAGAATGAAGCTGCATCTTCATTCATTCAGCCTAAGATGGAAGCTGCACCTTTATTCATTCAGCCTAAGATGGAAGCTGCATCCTTAATAATTCCTCCTAAGATGGACGCTGCACCTTCATTCATTCAATCTAAGATGGGAGCTGCATCTTTAATCATCCCACCCAAGATGGAAGCTGCATCTTTATTCATTCAATCTAAGATGGAAGCTGCATCTTTATTCATTCAATCTAAGATGGAAGCTGCATCTTTATTCATTCAATCTAAGATGGAAGCTGCATCTTTATTCATTCAATCTAAGATGGAAGCTGCACCTTCATTAATTCACTCAGCCTAAGATGGAAGCTGCACCTTCATTCATTCAGCCTAAGATGAACCTGCCTCCTTACTCAATCCAGCCATGATTGAGGCTGCACCGTTAATCATTCCCACCCAAGATGGAAGCTGCGCCTTGATTCATCCCACTCAACATTCAAGCTGCATCTTTTGATCTCGCTCAGGGTGGAAGCTGCAGATTTATTCATCCCATCCGTGATGAAAGATGCGCTTTCATTCATCCAACTTATGCCTGAAGCTACAGCCTCCCAGAGGATGTCGTGCAACTGAAACTTCAGACGTTACATTTTTATCTATCTATCTATCTACTTATTAATTAATTCTTTAAAATTGCGTACTATCTCTTCTTCCTATATTTCCCTTTACTTCCTCTTACTTATTCCCGATGAACACCATAGTCTTTGGAGGCTTTAATTCCAAGACAATGGCCCCTGTGGGATTATTCCATTTGAATAAGATTCATCTACTGAATAATAATAATAAAAATTGAAAAAGAAACCCACAAAATCACTTTGTAACTTGATTACTTATAAGTATTTACATTTAGTTTTACTACACACTTAGAAGTAAACAAGTTACAAAGTGATTTTGTGGGTTTCTTTTTCAATCTTCAGAAGAAAACTGAAAGAAGTTTTTGTTTGGTTAATAATAATAATAATAATAATAATAATAATAATAATAATAATAATAATAATAATAATAATAATATTCCATCTACATTTGGATACATACATTTATTCGATTCTTAATAGACTGGAAATCTGCCCTTTCTCCAAGTTACACCTCTAACTTGTCGCATCCAAGGTTGAATGGAAGCTGCACCTCCGTCTGTCTCACCAAAGGTTGGAGGAACCGTCTCTGCTTTATCTGTGTTACGTTCAAATTCCATCCCAATCGAGTTAACTTTAACCTCTATTATTATATTCAAATTCCGTCCCAATCGAGTTAACTTTACCTCTATTATATATAACTTGCACCCCAGTCAAGTTGACTTTACCTCTATTATATTCAAATTCCATCCCAATCGACTTGACTTTACCTCTGTTACATTGAAATTACATCCCAATCGAGTTGACGTTACCTCTATTATTATATTCAAATTCCATCCCAACCGAGTTGACTTTACCTCTATTAAATTAAGTTTCCATCCCATTCAAGTCGATTGTACCTCTTTTACACTCAAATTCCATCCCAATCTAGTTGACTTTACCTCTATTATGTATAACTTGCATCCCAATCAAGTTGACTTTACCTCTATTACATTCAAATTCCATCCCAATCGAGTTGAAAGTTGTGTGTCATTCTATCCTCCCTAATAGGAATGTTCATCTGCCCTCTATCCAGTTCTATTTGCAGTCCCATCCACTCCGAAGCTGAGAGTTCTAGAAAATCAAAGCCATCGTCCGAGTTCCTTGCTTAACAAAAGGGGTTCTTTATGCAGGTATTAACCCACTTCCTCTGTGAAGTGAACTACGACGACTTCAAATGCCGAAGCTATCTTCACTTCCAGTCATTAGCCAGAAGTCCCTTTGATACCTATAATGGCGTCACACTTGCACAGAGGCGCAGATGCATAAATTGAAGGATTCGCCTATAATCCGATTAACGTATAATGAAACTTGTTCTACGTTTCTGTTTTTGATGAGACCACCAAAGCTCAGAAGAAATATACGTTTCCAAGGGGATTATCAATCGAAAAGCTTTTGCATGAATTGAATAAATAAAAGGCATCAGAAAGATTAAAGATTCAGATAGCTGAATAGCGTTTATCATGTCCAGGAAATACCAGACATGATAGAGTTACAGGAGAAGACATGGAGGTTCAAGCAATGAATTTGTGACTGAAGATATGAAAATAAAACTCCTAACGATTCTGATTCAAGAACAGATGGACAAAATGAAATGTTCAAAAAAGTGAAAAAAGGAGAGAAATATGACTTGATCGATTTTGATTAAAGATATTAAAAAAAAAAAGCTTTACAAATGGAAAATCGGGATACTATTGAGAAATACGACTTCTGCATAGTTTAAAAAGTGACACCACTGGAAGCTCCAGTTGCTCTGGATTGATACCTGGGCAGGTGAACCCAACGACCGAACAGGGTACCTTCTGAATCAGAAATGATTACAAGAACCTGTTGTGCAAGTGTAATACAGGCTGGAGGACTACGTCTTGCTTCCAAAATTTCACTGATAGACACCGCAATAACACTGTAACTTATTGACAAATTCAAAAAGAAAAAAAAAATAGAAAGAAACTACCTATATAAGCCGCTCATTTTTGTATAAGCAGCGAACTTGCTAACCTTGGATATCTGTTCATCAAACGAAGCATATGGACATTCTTGTAACTATTTCAAAACTCTGGAAACTGACGGAACATACTTGGGTGAATAAAAATCCAAAAAATATTCAGAGAATTTAAATATCCATCCCATGTATATAATATACACATACATGTAAAAAATGCGCCGATATTTTTTCCGGCGCAATCGAGTTTTCTGTACAGCGTATAATGCAGTATCAAACTCTCAAATATCCATCCCATGTATATAATATACACATACATGTAAAAAAAATGCGCCGATATTTTTTCGGCGCAATCGAGTTTTCTGTACAGCGTATAATGCAGTATCAAACTCTCAGCTAAAGCCCAGTGGTGGCCTGTGTTATTGGCACCGCAGACTTACGATCATGGTTAACTTTAACCTTAAATAAAATAAAAACTACTGAGGCTAGAGGGCTGCAATTTGGTGCGTTTATTGACTGGAGGGTGAATGATCAACACACCAATTTGCAGCCCTCTAGCCTCAGTAAATTTTAACATCAGAGGACGAACAGAAAAAGTGCGGACGTACATACAAATAGCCATCGCAATAGTTTTCTTTACAGAAAAAAAATAAATTGGGGGAAAAAATACAAGGAAAATAAGTCTCTAACGCTTAAGTTTAGATCCTTCAGAACGTACCCTAGTTAAAATCGCATCAAATCCTCTTTACAAAATAGTGAAGGATGGAGATATTCAGGCTCGCCCCCTATTTCTTTCACACAAGTGAGGCAGGAATAGAGTACGGGGAAGCGCTTTGGGATTTACCATTAAAATGGTTGCCATATTTCGTCCCCTGTATTGAATTTAACAACCTGGCACGAAATTCCTTTTATATAAAAGATATATTATACGGCGCTTGGTATACCGAGTACCTGTAATCAGTCAACGAAAATAATCAAGAAATGGGGGCGAATAATTATAAAAATGAAAAAGGAAGAAAAATTTATATAAAAGAAATACTGTATGGCGCTTGGTCCCGAGTGCCTGTAATCAGTAAAATAGTTAAGAAATGCATGGAAAGCTTATCAAGGAAGGAAAACCTGTCAATAAAGATAATAAAAGACAAAGAACTGAGAAATACAATAATAAAGATAAGAAAAGATGAAAGAACTGACAAATATAACAAGAAAGATGAGAAAAGATAAAGAACTGACAAATACAACAATAAAGATAAGAAAAGATAAAGAACTGACAAATACAACAATAAAGATAAGAAAAGATAAAGAACTGACAATACAACAATAAAGATAAGAAAAGAGAAAGAACTGACAAATACAACAATAAAGATAAGAAAAGAGAAAGAACTGACAAAAACAACAATAAAGATAATAAAAGAGTAAAAGAACTGACAAAAACAAACAATAAAGCATAAGAAAATAAAGATAACAGAAACTGACAAAATACAACAACATAAAGGATAATAAAAGATTAAAGAACTGACAAATACAACAATAAAGATAAGAAAAGATTAAAGAACTGACAAATACAACAATAAAGATAAGAAAAGATAAAGAACTGACAAATAAAACAATAAAGATAAGAAAAGCTAAAGGACTTACAAATACAACAATAAAGATGAGAAAAGATAAAGAACTGACAAATAAAACAATAAAGATAAGGAAAGCTAAAGGACTGACAAATACAACAATAAAGATAAGAAAGAACTGACAAACTCAACAGAGAAAATCTAAACAAATACAGAGCAATGTCACCATCATTTTGATGGTATTTTACGCTTCAGTGTATGTGACCGTCCTTAGGAATTTCAGTTAAGAAGGTTATTCAAGTTTACCAACATTATTTTGGGGTTTATGCTATCCTTTAGACAGGTTTAATTTCGCCAAGAATGCAAAAGATGAGTCACACAAGGCGCGCTCTGACATCCAGCTTACTCGAGACGCGTGCAAGATTTTCCCTTTACGCATAAATTATAACCATTATTACTCATAATAATAAATTAACGTAATTAAAATGAGCTAAAGTCTGCGGTCAAGTAGAGCTTTGTTTCACCAACGAAATTTAAAATGAATATGCTATATTTCATCAGAAATAATTTTTCTAAATGATTTTTTACCTTTTCATTCTAAGAAATGAATCATAAATATCCTATCCTAAAATTCCTGTATCTTTAACTCAACGCGAAACACCTTTTTCAGATCTTTTTAGGCTCTTTCACAGACCTTTCCTACCCCCTAACAAGAACAAGAACAACAATAACAAATTAATTTGCAGGCTTACTCCCCAATTAAGCAAAAAGATGCTATTTATAATTTCTAGCATCGTTCACACTGCAGAAGTGCTAAGGTCTAAGATAAGCTATTTATTTATTTATTTCATTTTATTAGAATTTTGGCATTATGCCAAGCACTGGGGCAACTAAGGCCATTCAGCGCTGAAACAGAAACTGATAGTAAAAGGTTTGAAAGGTGTAACAGGAGGAAAACCTCAAAGCATTTGCACTATGAAACAATTGTTAGGAGAGGGTGGACAGTACGATGGAAGAAAGAGAATATGAACGGAGGTACAGCAAAAGGAATGAAAGTAGTTGCAGTTAAGGGGCCGAAGGGACGCTGCAAAGAACATTAATTTATTGAATCCTTAGTCTCGTTCACCCTACTTTTCGGTCAACGAGTCCTTTGTACACGTTAGTCACCACTACGGACATCTAAATCCCGAACTTCTTAGTCTCTCGACAAAATACGACAATGAGAGCTGCAAAAACTGGATTATAAGAAGACACTGATCTCATTAATGGTTACACTGAAAAGTTCTTGGAACGCGCTTTTTTTTTTTTTTTTTTTTTTTTTTTTGACAAAGTTTTCTGAGGCATCCTCGATCCCTTATGTGCTAAAAAAAATAATAAACGTCAATCTTTCCTCCAAATCATTCGAGAACCTTTGTTCAGAATGAATCTTTTACTGAATAATGTGTTGTATTTTGTGATCCTGAGCTTGAATTAGTACGCAAAACATAACAGAATATAGAATTGAGGCCAAAAAAAGCCAAGTATTGGGGACCTATGAGGCCAGTCAACGCTGAAACGGAAACTGACAGCACATAGGTTTAAAAGGTGTAAGACGAGGAAAACCTCAAAGCAGTTGCAATATGAATCAATTGGCAAGAGAGGGTGGAAAGTAAGATGGAAGATACAGAATATGAAGAGAGGTACAGTAAAAGGAATGAAAGGGGTTGCACCTGGAGGCCGAAGGGACGCTGCTAAAGCCTTAAGTAATGCCTACAGTGCACCGCATGAGGTGCAATGACGGAATAATCAATATGCAAATCAAATACGGTCTCTAGCGCATACCTGAGAATATTTTAGGCATGGTAAAATACAACATATAAATAAAGTATTCTAAACAAATAACAGATAATTTGCAATACCTAAGTGACTGGCCATCAATCATACGGACCCTGGTCTTTTCCCAAACAAAATTTTTAATAATCTTCTCCCTGCCTAAGGCATCAGTCTCTCTCTCTCTCTCTCTCTCTCTCTCTCTCTCTCTCTCTCTCTAAGCGACATGAGCTTGGTCCAAAGTGGCAAAAACCTTCCTAATGATGCCCAGCTTTTAAGCGAAATGAACAGATCCGCAAAAACTCGACTTTTCTGTTGTTTTCGGTCACGATGAAAACGACGACTTGCGTCAACTGCCTCCAACTGATTGTGTTTCTTGCTCCTCCTCTATACTCATTCTAATGAGGAAAAAATACGATTCATTAGCGAACTATTTATATTTTACCGATTACAATTCCCTTTTTTCTTTTCATTTTTTTACCGATAAATATTACCTGCCTCTCTATATTCTAATGTATTTTAAGTGACAATATTTTTTTGTATTGTTAAAAGACATTTTAAGGGACAGTATTTTGTGTCTTGTTAAAAGACATTAGTGACAATATTTTTGCATTGTTAAAAGCCATTACTGACAATATTTTTGTATTGTTAAAAGACATCAGTGCCAATATTTTTGTATTGTTAGAAGACATTAGTGACAATATTTTTGTATTGTTAAAAGACATTACTGACAATACTTTTGCATTGTTAAAAGACACTAGTGACAGTATTTTTGTACTGTTAAAAGACATTTTAAGTGACAATATTTTTTAATTGTTAAAAGACAGTACTGACAACATTTTTGTAATGTTAAAAGACGTTAGTGACAATATTTTTGTATTGTTAAAAGACATTAGTTACAAAATTTTTGTACTGTTAAAAGACATTTTAAGTGACAATAGTTTTGCATTGTTAAGACATTGGTGACAATATTTTTGTATCGTTAAAAGACATCAATGACAATATTTTTGTACTATTAAAGGACATTAGTGACAATATTTCTGCATTGTTAAAGACATTTAATGTAGCTAGCATGTACTTCAGGCCAAGTAATAAACCCACTCAAATCACTGAACTTATTTTATTTTGGTCAACAACTCCAGAAGTAACGTTCTCGTATCTTGATAATGCAAGGTTTACTGATACTTCACATCACCTATAAATATGAGCAAATGAATCAGTAAATATAAGAATAAAAAGTACAGTATAAAAAGGACATTACGACCAGCGAACAAAACTATAAGCGCATAATTACAGCGAAGTTAATTTAAAAAGCACTTTTAATTGTTTAACCATCTAAGGAAACTAATTACCCATGAGACTTTGATCACGTAATGATAAAATGCACGTACTGCCAGTGGGGAATATATATATAGAATGTAAATATATATATAAATATATATATATATATATATATAAATATATATATATAATATGTTTTATCACTTCATCGTGACATTTCATTTTACGAACTTTAAGCTACAAACGTCGTTTAAAGTCCAACACTCGAGACTTCATGAATATCACCGAAGGGGAATTATATATAGACGTGACAAATGGTTTGGCACCTAATAAGTGACTCGAACACCCCTCACGGTGCAACCTACGACTTCCCCGGGCGACGTTCAAAACCACTAGGCTAATATATATATGTATATATATATATATATATATATATATATATATATATATATATATATATATATATATACACACATATATAAGCCACGAAGGAAAGTGAAACACCGGAGTAGCTGCAAGATCTTTCGACTCAATGTCCTTTACTATGCAGACTGACGTTCCTTCGTGGCTTATACCTTTAGTTATGCAATTATCACGTTCCAAACTTTCGTGATTCAGCTTATATATATAATAATTATATATATATATATATATATATATATTATATACATATATATTATATTAGGAATAATTATATATATAATATTATATATATAACATATAACTTTTAGGAAACCATCAAGGACCTCCCCTTTGCTTTATTTCACCTTTTATTAGAACCCGCCCCCCCCCTCCCTCCCTTTTCCCCATTCACTGCCATTCATTCGGGCCTTTTATTCCATTGTCAACACAGCCCGAGCTCAATCCGGCAGCCACAAATTGAATTTCTTTGGCCTCTTCATTTCGTTCTTTGCTCTGCCACAATGAGGCTTCTCTCGGTTTACGTTTTTACCCTCTCATTCACCGAAACCCTCCCGAAATAAAATCAGACGGACTTGTTGTATAAATGGATGTTTTGGATGTTTTTTTTTTTTTTTTTTTTTTTTTTGCATTTTTGTACTAAAGTTTGTTTGTTTGTATAGTGTTTCTACGTTGCAAGGAACCAGTGGGTTATTCAGCAACGGGACCAAACGGCTTTACGTGACTTCCGAACCACGTCGAGAGTGAACTTCTATCACCAGAAATACACATCTCTGATCCCTCAGTGGAATGCCTGAGAATCAAACTCGCGGCCACCGAGGTGGCACGACAATACCATACCAACCACGCCACTGAGGCGCTTTTGTGCTAATGTGACTACCCCGTTTTAGAATAGAATACAATATTACAATTTACCTCGAAAGCCAAGCTCTGGGACCTATGAGGTCAGTCAGCGCTGAAAGGAATATTGACAGTAAATGATTACAAAGGCGTAACAGGAAGAAAACCTCCTTTGTGCACTAAGAAACAATTGTTAGAAGAAGGGGGAAAGTAAGACAGGTTGAGTATATTTTAGTTTAACCAGACCACTAAGCTGATTAACAGCCCTCCTAGGGCTTGCCCTAAGGCTTAGACATTTTTACGTGGCTACGAACCAACTGGTTACCTAGCAACCGCACCTACTACTGTGGCTTCCGAATCACATTACTTCGAGAAATTAACTTCTAATCACCAGAAACAAATTCCTCTGATTCGACGTTGGCAGAGCGGGAATCGAACTCGGGACTACCGAATCGGTAGGCGATCACGAAATTTAAGATGGAAGCAAGAGACTGTGAATAGAGGTACCGTAAAAGGAATGCTATAGGTAGGTTGCAGCTAGCGGCCGAAAGAACGCTGCAAAGAACCTTAAGCAATGCCTACATTGCACCGCGGATGAGGTGCACTGTTCTTTAATTAAGATTCACAATAATACAAATGATGTAGCAGTTTGTAAAACATTTTATAAATATATATGAAACCTTCGGTTCAAAGAATTTGTACTGAAGATAAACCCAGGGAGGGGTTCGAAAGCTTTTATGTATAGTTGTACATAAAATTAGCTGCTTCTACATCATTTATATTATTGTGGACCTTAAAGAACATTACTTGTGCCCCCTTAATTGAGATTTCTACCCAAAATAGGTTATTTTCATTCAGTCACAGTAGTTCTATTTACTTTATGGTACGAGATAAATGAAGTCACGTAGATTTACCGACGGAATAATGCTTCGTTACACAATGTTGCAAATGCAACCTAACAGAACGTCCTGCTCAGCATTCCTCTTTCCATTAAGGAATATGAATAGTGATGTACAAAGTGGTTCTCTGGGGCAGTCCGCATTATGCCAGATTCCTCGTCTTGTGTGGATGTTTACCTCTGAATAAACACGGATGTGTATTATATAGAAAATAAAGACTGACTACCAGACGACCTTTTTTTTTTTTAATTGACTATTTGCATTTGTAACAGATTGTTCACCCTAATCTTTATCTAGTGAGATCACAATACTACATAACAGTTACTGAAGAAATATGGCAAGTTATTATTCTTAATGTGGTGCGTGTCAGCTACATATTTGTTCTTGTAGGCTAAATACTTTCGCTTGTAAGTTAAATATTTTCTCTGTGACCTCAAATAGCATCGTTATTTTCCTTTGTAACTTTGACGCTCTTTATTCAGTGAGTACGCAGTAGTACATAAAAGTTACCTATGAAATAAGCTGAGTAATTATTCATAATATGGTGCCTGTAAGCTAAATATTTTATTATCTTGTAAGCTAAATATTTTCTCTTGTAAGCTATATAACTGTTTTTTTCTAATACCCGAAATATCATCGCTATCTTTCCTTGTAACTTTGATGCTCTGTATCCACTGAGTACATAAGAGTGCATAACAGTTAGTGGAGAAATACCCAAAGTGATTAGTCTGAATGTATTTCTCTGATGTCATGAAATCATCCCTCAAGATTCCACTTTTTCTCGAGTTACTTATTCAAGCTGAACCGCTACTAATTAAGGCAGATTCCATTTGGAAGGAATCAAGTTCCGGCTAATAATGAAATTCAAAAGAAAGCGACACAAATTTGTATTCCCTCGAGACTGAATTTCTTTAGGGATTACAAAACGATGTGGTAAAGAAAGACATTCACTCTTTCTGATGGGAAATGACAACTGAAGTTAAAAACGGTGAAAATTTCTTCACAGGATTTGTTTGTGGAGAGGCGAGATTTAGGTGGAGAGAGGAGAGAGGAGATAGAGAGAGAGAGAGCGAGAGAGAGAGGAGAGAGAGAGAGAGTAGAAAAAAAATTTTTTTTTTATAAGATGTCTAGTTCATATATTTATTCACATTTTCGTGAAGATGAGGAGAGAGATGAGAGAGAGAGAGAGAGAGAGAGAGAGAGAATTTTAATAAGTATTGTCTAGTTCATATATTTATTCACATTTTCGTGAAGAGAGAGAGAGAGAGAGAGAGAAGAGAGAGAGAGAGAGAGAGAGAGAGAGATTTTAAGATTTTAATAAGTATTGTCTAGTTTATATATTTCTCCACATTTGTGGAGAGATAGAGAGAGAGAGAGAGAGAGAGAGAGAGAATTATAATGTGTAATGCCTAGTTTTGAACGATATAAATATGAATCTATATAGGTATATAAAGCTTGCAGCATTATGACAGCTGCTGTCGATGGGTTTCCTATTGCTCTAAGTGATAGGGAACTTCTCGGTATTTCTTGCTATTAATATTTTTCCCCCAAGTTATCGGTAACAAGAACTCAAGGAGCCCTGAATGAACGTCCTTGTGCTGTTGTGATGGGCTTTCTCAAAGGAACAGCTGTACAGAACTTGTCTCTACGAATTTTCCCGAGGTTACGAACGCCTTGTGTATCGTAAGGTAAATATATCCTTTCCGAATGCTTAGAGTGCTAAGTTTACATATACATACACATATATATGTATATGTATATCATATATATAATATATTATAGTATATATATAATGCATATTATATATATAATATATATATATATATACACGTATATATACACTTTTATATATATATATATATGTATATATATATATATAGAAAGTGTAAATATTACGTGTATAATATATATATATATATATATATATATAATATGATATATATTATATATATATATATATATATATATATATAGATATATATATATATATGTATATATATATGTAATTATATATAAAATAAATATACGTGTATATATATATATATATATAGATATATATATATATATATATATATATATATATATATATATATATATATATATATATATATATCTATATATTATAGATAGATATATATAGTACTATATATAGTATTTAGCGTGACGCGTTCGTTCTGCTTGCCTTTTGTTAAGAAATTGGGAACCCTAACCCATATAAGGTAGAAAAAATAAACTCAATAGCTTAGAGAGACTTTCAGTAGTAAATCCGGGTATTTGAGGAAGTAACTTGAGTAATCCGAGAGGATTAACCAAGTTCTTTTTGCCGACTCTCAGCATCCGCGAATAGCTGTTGACTAAGAACTCGCCCCAAGAAAATGTCCTTTTTGAGGATGACATTATTACATTTGAAAAACTTCTTTTCATCTGTTTTTTATTTAACTGATAAAATTGGAAGGATTTTTTCGGTTTTTTTGAAAATCTTAGATATGAAAAACTTATTTTCAGCTTGATTTTTTTATTGATAAAATTGTAAGGATTTTTTCGTGTTCTTGAAAATCTTAGACATGAAAAACTTATTTTCATCTTTTTTTATTGATAATAATGGTAGAAATTCTTCGTGTTTTTCTTGAAAATCCTAGATATAAAAAACTTATTTACATCTTGGTTTTTTTTTATTGATAAAATTGGAGAGATTTTTTTCCTGTTTTTCTTAAAAATCTTAGATATGAACAACTTATTTTCAGCTGGTTGTTTTAATTGATAAGAATGGAAGGATTAGTTCGAATTTTTCCTAAAAATCTTGGATATGAAAAATTTATTTTCATGGTTTTTTTTTATAAGAATGGGAGTATTTGTTCGAAATTTTCGTTAAAATTTTTGATATGAAAAACTTATTTCCATCCTTTTTTTAAATCAATAAGAATGGAAAGATTTTTTTTTTTCGAATTTGTCTTCAAAATCTTATATATGAAAAAGTTATTTTCATCTGTTTTTAGTAATTGATAAAAATGAAAGAATTTTCGTATTTTTCTTAAATTTCTTAGTTATAAAAAACTCATTTTCATCCGTTTTTTCTAACTGATAAGAAAGGAAGGATTTTTTTCGTATTTTTCTTAAAATTTTAGATATAAAAAATTTAATAGTTTTTTCGTATTTTTCCTAAAAATTTTAGATATGAAAAATTAAATTTTATCTTGTTTTTTCAAATAGGTAAAAATGAAGGAATACATCGTGGTTTTCTTATTACGCAGGGTCAGGAAATTCATCAATATTCTGAGGTGAATATAAAATGTTATATATATTAAAATACTTTCTCTGGCTTCCTTTCCCATAGCACCTTTCCCTGTCGTAAGGAAACTCGTCCCTTTCTATTCAAACTAAAAATTGAGGTTTCCAGAGTTAGAGAGAGAGAGAGAGAGAGAGAGAGAGAGAGAGAGAGAGAGAGAGAGAGAGAGAGAATGGGGCGGAGGGGCGTGTACGAGTGTGAAAATCCACAAACGAAAAATGTAATGAGCTAAAAACCAGATAAACTAATAACAAAGAAAAGGTGAATTCTCTCTCTTCTCTCTCTCTCTCTCTCTCTCTCTCTGAGAAAAGAAAACAACTGAGAATCCGAAATACCGACGAGATAGGGACCGAGGGAGACCCGTTGGGAGAGAAAGGAAGGCAACAAAGACGACCAATTACCGGAGGATAATTACCCACTTAATACCTTAAAACCAGTCATTCGCTCTCTTGCTTAGCGGAGGCAACTGGAGGAGAGAGAGAGAGAGAGAGAGAGAGAGAGAGAGAGAGAGAGAGAGAGACCACATATGAGGTAGTTACATAAGACGCTTTCTTTTCAGTTGTTTCAGGCTGTGATATTCTCGTTACGTAATTGACTTACTTTTTTTTTTTTAGTTAATTCAGACTGGGATATTCTCATTTCTTAATAGTTGACTTGTTTTCATTTGTTTCAGGCCGAGATATTCTCGTTATTTAATATATTTTTCAGTTGTTTCAGGCTGAGATATTCTCGTTACTTAATTGATATCTTGTTTTCAGTTGTTTCAGATCGAGATATTCTCGTTACGTATTAGCTATTGTTTTTTTTTTATTTATTTTTTATTTTTTATTATTTTTTTTTAGCCCGAGATATTCTCTTTACTTAATAGATATCTTTTTTTCAGTTGTTTCAGACCGAGATATTCTCGTTACGTAATAGATATTTTTTCACTTGTTTCAGACTAAGCTATTCCCATTACGTAATAGACATTTTTTTTTCAGCTCTCAGACTGGGATATTCTCGTTACATAATAGCTATTTTTTAGTAGTTTCAGGTTGAGATATTCTGGTTACGTAATAGATATTTGTTTCAATTGTATCAGACCGAGATATTCTCGTTACGTAATAGATATTTGTTTCAATTGTATCGGACCGAGATATTCTCGTTACGTAATAGATATTTGTTTCAATTATCTCAGACCGAGATATTCTTGTTACGTGATAGATATTTGTTTCAATTATCTCAGACCGAGATATTCTCGTTACGTAATAGATATTTGTTTCAATTATCTCAGACCGAGATATTCTTGTTACGTGATAGATATTTGTTTCAATTATCTCAGACCGAGATATTCTTGTTACGTAATAGATATTTGTTTCAATTATCTCAGACCGAGATATTCTTGTTACGTAATAGATATTTGTTTCAATTGTATCAGACCGAGATATTCTCGTTACGTAATAGATATTTTTTTATGGAATCCAGCAGCTGGAATTTAATTAACTTCCGAATTCGAAAGTATTGGACGTCTGTATTGCGTCAACTTTTCACTTTCGGGTTATTTGTCCTTTCTGGGTTTATTTCGTCTCAAGTCGCTTTGAAGATTTTATTGTTCTACTTCTCTCTGCTTTCCCTTCTCTGTCTTGTCGTATGCACTTGAATATGCTGTACAAACAGACAGATAAAGGTAGAGGGACTATCTCTCTCTCTCTCTCTCTCTCTCTCTCTCTCTCTCTCAAGACACATACGCACTATAACATATGCACACAATATATATATATATATTCATATACATATATATATATATATATATATATATATATATATATATATATATATATATGTGTGTGTGTGTGTGTGTGTGTGTGTGTTTGTATGCATGTGTACACACACACACACACACATATATATATATATACACAAGTACATATATGGATATGTGTATTTACATATTATATATAGTATATGTATTTATTACGTCGCATATTTTTTCAATTATATATAGTACATATATATAGAGTAATTTTTTTAATTTTTTTATTTTCAAATAACCAAACAGGTATAAGACGCAAACCTAAACGAGCCTTTGTCACACTGTTAGTATTCAACGTCGGATGCATTTACTGTAATAACGCTCCTTATTTCGGCCGTCACCTGTCACTCCAAAACTAGCTCCTCGTCAATTTGTCTTGCCCACCAAGAGCGCCATTATACCTATACTATGTATCGATATCCCCCCCCTTGTCACATCAAATTCATAAAAATGTCACTCTGACCAGGAAAAATATCGGCGCTATAATTCACACATGTACCCTTTCAATAGTCCCAAGGACACTTAAACCCTCTTTGGTTAAATGTGCTTCTTTCGAGGTTTCTCTTGGCTAGACCATTTCACTTCATTAGACGTTAGCTCTCTTCAGCTTGTAATCGGATCTGTGATTCCGTCTTGCGATAATAATGAATGACCTAATTTTGCTCATTTTTGTTGTTGGTAAATTCTGGTGCAACATCCCAGAGAGAGAGAGAGAGAGAGAGAGAGAGAGAGAGAGTTACTGAAACTAGCTTTACAATATCTACGTTATTGCCGCCGAAGAGGAAGAGAGAGAGAGAGAGAGAGAGAGAGAGAGAGAGAGAGAGAGAGAGAGAGAGAGAGAATTATAATTACTGAAGCTGGTGTCACAACATTTACTTAGTGATGCCGAAGAGAGAGAGAGAGAGAGAGAGAGAGAGAGAGAGAGAGAGAGAGGAGAGAGAGTTTTTTTTACGAACCATACCTTTGGTCGTAATCAGACCATAAACTCAAGGTTAATTCTCTGGACATAGTTAAACCAGTGAAATATCCAGGAACTAACGGAAGATCATTTGTCGTAAAAGAAACCCTTGACAATTGTTGACCCAACCTTTGTTTACATAACGAAGTAGTCTAAACATCGGCAGTAAAGGAAAACTAAATTTTATACTTTACAGAGTTTATAGCCCCATTGCAGGCTTGAGATAACGATGCTTGTTTATTTAATCATTCTGTTGTTCTCACTGGAGGACATTCAATAGTAACACTACGGGAATAGCTGGCTGCGCGTTCTTTGCCAAAAGATCTGAGTCAAGTAGAAGTTATTTCTTTAGTCCAGGTGGTCGGCGTCCTCTAAACCCCTCCTTAGAATTGATGATTCTTACGTCTTAAGACTTCTAACTCTGCTGGTCAGAGTGTGCTACATTTAGCATTCGAATGGCAGCAACGTTAGCAGGAGTTATGACTGAGAAGAGCCACCCCCCAGAAGATTCTGATATTCTAAATGATAATGTTTTGAACTTCAGCATTTTTCTGTATTTAATCTAATCGACGTTAATCCCCTCCGGTACGAATGAAATAAAAACTATATTTTTTTACGTAGCCTTTATAAGACTCATACGGTTATTCATTTCAG